>NC_062541.1:7275543-7575543 GCF_022655615.1 Tachysurus fulvidraco | reverse complement strand
AATCAACCTACCATGCATGTGTTTGGACTGGGGGACATGTAAACTCCGCACACACAAGGCGGAGGCGGGAATCGAACCCCGACCCTGGAGGTGTGAGGCGAACGTGCTGCCAGCGTAACCCCCCCCCCCCCCCCCCGAACATTACCTGAAGCTTTTAAAGTGTACCTGTATAATTGTGTAAATTGCACTGCCATATGATTGGCTACATTAGTGAGTGTTTCTTATAAAATGTGGCACACATATAAACAAATGACCTAAGATTAAATCATTTTGTCCCATTTTGCATCACAGAAACATTTAACTTTATTCCCAAGTGATTTCCTGTCATTTAAAAGCATCATTTGGGGAAATCAGGATGTTTGTAGTATAACCATTTTACAAAAAAAATACAGAAACACCAACAAAATATCCACAGTCGCCAGGTCATGGTAACATTAATTATATTAATTTGGTTACTAAATCATTTTACACATGAACAAAGCTCAATTGAAGCAGCATACAGTAGACACCAGCATTTTAATCTTCCAGTATGAACAGCAAAAGGCAAAATCGCTCACAAACACAAAACATTTATAAATACACAGGAAAAGAGAAGTTAAGGTTTTTTTTTCTACAAATGATACACAATGGCTCAATGTTTCTAAATTTCCTTCTTAATCACTGACTAGTATGTAAGTGTCATTTCCATTTTTACCTCATCTTGAAAAGAGCAGTCTGTTGAAGTTCTTAACCAGTGCTTAGCATAACTTAACATAGCATAACTATTATTTATCAGGGCATGTTGATGAGTAGCAGCAAATACTGTACTGCAAACATCATACACACACACACACACACACACACACACACACACACACACACACACACACACAATTTCACTTTGAACAGTACCTCCATTAGAATAAAGCATGATTGCACTGAAGAGGTGCATACATAATAGCAAACGACAGAACTACGATGTATTGGAAATGTTTATACAGTTAGATAGAGGTGTAATTTAATACATAATTCCAACTGAACAGATAATGTGGTCTAAATAAATACAAATATAGATAAAACTCAGGAAATTCACAATTCATTTTTGTTAGAAGAGTTCAAAGGGCATCTGAATAAGATTAAATTTGTGCATCGGAAAAACAAGTTTATACTTTTAAAAACAGCCTCAACCAAGTCAGATATGAGGCTTAAATAAATGTCATGAAAAAAGTACATTTGTTAGAAAGAATCATCAACAGACACCAAATATAATATCTGCACAATTGGGATTAAAATCTCTCCATTGTGTATCTTTAGTTAAGGCAAACTATAACTCCAGGCATGAGGTGAAGTGAATTCTCCAGTTTTCCTGTAATTTACAGGATTTTTTCCCAGTGTCTTTCTCAAGGCATAAATATAAGTTTCATATTTAATAAAAAATAAATAAATAACCAATCCTATTGGTTTGGGCCACACCAACTTTTTGTTTAAATCCGAATATACATACAGATACAAATATTTGGAACAGTAAACAGATACAGATACAGAGAGCAACCCTGTGTTACATACCTACCTTCAGAAAAAAGGGTACTAACCCGTACTTTTCCTCCGTCACTGAGTCACTGGGGTGGTACACATACATTTAGTGTGTATCTGTTACCTGGAAAGGTATATTTAGTGTATGTCTTTAAATCTTTGCTGTAAAGACCATTCATGTGCCTTACGTATCTAATTTTCTTTCAGTTCAATGTGAAAGATACAATAAAGGATACTAAAGTTGTACTATTGACACAGGGTAACACAGGGACAAAACACAGGGACAGAAACAAGAAAGAATAAGGTTTGATACTATTTTTTCTGAGAGTGAGAGTACAATGAAAATTCATCCTGGTGTCATTTTACACCAAGCATTTCAGCGGTTTTGAGAAATACTTGAATTCACCTTAATCAGCTTTTAGTAAATGAGCTGTTTCTGATGTAAACCTTTTCTCTCAAGCACTTATCATAAATGTGTTCTGATTCCCTACATACAAAATAAAATGTGCTCAAATTCTTCACGTTAAAGCTGTTGTGAAGTGGTTAAGGAATTAAGTAAACATGCATTGACTGTATAAATCACAGTCAATGTTATCTGAATATACGCTCACAGTCCACTTTATTAGAAACATCTGTACACCTGAACATTTATACAATTATCCAATCGGCCAATCGTGTGGTACAGTGCAATACATAGAATCATGCAAATACAAGTCAAAAGCTTTAGTTCATTTTAACATCAGAATCAAGAGATGTGATTCCTCCGACTTCGCCCTGTACCAGATGTGCTAATTTGAGCAATTGCTGATCTCCTGAGACTGTCATACACAGTTTTCTATTTCTGTTAAAACACCTTGTTGATGAGTTTAGTGGAGAATAACCAGACCTATTTGAGCTCACAGGAATGCTACAGTATGGTAACTCAGAAAGTCAGTCTTTACAATTGTGACGAGCAGAAAAGCATCTCAGAATGCACAACATGATACATCTTGAAGTGGATAGACAGAACAGAAGTAGACCACATCCATATGACCGGCCTATTAGATAATTGCATTAATGAGGTATACAGTATTGGATTCTGTTATTTGTAAATTATTCCTGAAAATCACTCAGCCAGCCATTTCAGTCAATATCCTTATAACTAGGTTTCAGTTATTCTCTCAGATCATTTGGTTCTTCTGTGAGATCATCCAGCTCTGTTGAAAAATGCTCTGTGCTCTCAATCATGGATGTTTCTTTTGCAGTACTGTAGGTCAGGGCCACACTATAGGCTGTCTGCTTGGCCTGAGCCTTCAAACTGCATCTGCAAAGCCTCTTGAAGGCGGCGCGGAACTTCTGTGACATGGCATTATAGATAACAGGATTGATGGCACTGTTCAGGTACACACAGGTGCGACAGAACAGCAGGAACCAGGTGTCCAGGTAAGCCTGCTGGAGGAAAGAGTTGACCACCACCAGAGTGCGATAAGGCATCCAGAGCACGGCGAACAGAACCACCACCACTGCCAACATCTTTATCACCTGACACAAGATAAAACAACATGACTGCCTTATAGCATGCATAGAAAACAAACTAGTGGCTACACAAATAAAAGAGTTTTTTTTAGACTTACACCTTCTTTTTTTTTAGACTTCACCTCCTCTAGTAGAAAAACGCTCTTTTCTCAGGATTAAAAATAAATAAATCTGCATACACTGCACTCTGTACCACAGAACCTTTAAGGGTTCTAGGTCTAATCTTTCTTTTTAATGTAATGATGTACCTATGTTGTAACAATGCTGTTTTTTGCACCAGAAAAATAAATAAATAAATAAACAAACAAATAAATAAATAAATAAATAAATAAATAAATAAAACGATTCCCTTAATGTCCTGTACTGTTCTGCACCACTGTTTTCATATTCAGCAGAAGAGTTCATTCCTCAATGTGAAGCCATTTAGTCTATGCAGCAGTTCTATTGATTATTAGCTGTACCAAAATAAGAAATTAATCAATGCTTATAAATTAGGTTTCTTGACAGTTCCTAAAGCACATCTATTTGGAACTACAGGGTTTTTGCATACAGTAGCGTACACCTTATACTCTATAAGTATTTTATCTAAAGGTTCCACTTCATGTTATTTACACATGATCTGTTCCACACACAGGCCACGTGTTAATCACATATGATATGTTCAGATGTGATTTTTCATGTTTTTCATGATCACATTCTTCACATGCTGTTAACTGTGTTCACGTGTTCATTTACAGTCTGAGGGCATAACTGTGAAATACTTCTGAAAGTTCAAATGTGTTTTTCTTCTCATGTGATTACATGTTACTCAGATAATGTGTGAAAAATGAATGATCACATCATAGAGGTTGTTGTACACCTTGATGCTTGTGTGAGACTCACCTGCCTGCGCGAGGCCACCGTGGTGCTCGAGCACTGAACTGAGTGTTTGATACCGGAACCATACTGGCCGTTCTTCACCTTCTGCTTCGGTAACGCGTTCAGGAACAGGATTCTCCCGATGAGTCCGTACAGGATGGTCGCGAGCGCGAGAGGCAGCACGAAAAACACGCTGAAGTCGAAGAAGTATATGGGTAAATAAAGTTCCCTGGATACTCTGTAGGTGCAGGTCACGACGGTCACGTCGCTGTACACAACCTCTTGCGTGTCGCTCAGGTAAAACCACATAACGCAGTAGAGGGACGTGAAAAGCCACACGGCAAGGATGATTCTTTTGGCACGCGCGTAAGTGCACAGTGACTGTGCCTTGATCGGGTGGCAAATGGCTATGTACCTCTCCACCGTGAACGCAGTGATGGAGCACGACGACGCATTGATACCCAGGTACTGGAAATAAGTGATGCCGAGGCAGCCGGTGTGACCGAACACCCACGAGCCGTACACACTGTCCGCGACGCTCGGCAACCCAGCAGCCGTCAGCACGGTCAGATCCGCCACGGCCAAACTCACCAGGTAGCAGTTGGTCGGTGTGCGCATGTGCTTCGTAGTGAGCACCACTAAGATGACCATCACATTCCCGACTATCCCGATTACGCAAATGGTGAAGACCAGAAGAGCGCTGATTACCTTGTATCCTATTGTGTGGTCCGTCCAGGGGCCCAGCGTGTGGTTGGTTAAAGTGAAGTTCTCCATTTATTTACGCAAAAAAAACCGTGAAGCTAGATATATATTTACAGCATCTTCCTTGCGAGTCCTAAGTGCGGCTCAGAGTTATTTTAGGGAAGTAATGTTAATTTCTGGTGTCTTATATAAAAAAAATCTGTAAGACTGTAAGACTGAAGTGTTTAGGGCTTGTTTTAGCACTGGTACCTAATTTGTGCGTTTTATAATGGACGAAGCAATGCATGCAATAAATAAGTTAGGGGAAAAAAGCCTGCTAAAAGCAAAGAGGTTCTTGGGCATGTGAGTGTTTCATCAGGCACCGAAGAACTACTCAGTACTCTCTCTCTCTCTCTCTCTCTCTCTCTCTCTCTCTCTCTCTCTCTCTCTCTCTCTCTCACACACACACACACACACACACACACACACACACACACACACACACACACACACACACACACAAACACATACACACACACACACGCGCGCGCGCGCGCGCGCACACACGTCTCTGGTGGTCAGCAATTAGAGCGCTGAATTCCGTCTCCCTATTGGCTGACTCATTCATGCGCAATACAGTCGGTGTGCGTTCTAGGACGCATTGCAACTCAAATCAAAGATTGTTTTTAATGACTCCCACTTTCATTCAGTATAGCAACTTCCAGAGTCTGTACGTTCTCTTGCATCATAAAACTTGTACAAATCTTTTTTTCTTCTTTTTTTGCTTATTGCAGCCAGAAGCAAATTATGCCCAATCGATGAAACCAATCCTTTGGATGGACGCAAATAATCTATACACTGCCTGTCGCATCGAGCATCTTCCTTCCTCAGTTAGACTTTAACGATCTCCGTTCACTTAATTGGTTAATATCATTTTTCTTTGACTACAACGAAGAATTTACTGCTTTATATGGGTCAAACAATTTGACCTGCTAAATATAATAGTGTAATAGCTATGTGGCTGTTTCTTGGTTTCTATACCTGAGTTGCTTCAAACCACCAAACACACACAGTAGTTCCAAAGCGTTGTGATGACCAGAAGGGGAACTCATATTTCCTACATTCCTAGAACTGGTTACTGTTTTACATTCATCAAGCAGCACATTTAGCCTGTGTGTGAAAATAAATATACAAAGCTTGCCATTTATTAGAGAAAAAAAAAGTAAATAGGAAAACATTAATACTCTCAGCAATTCCTGTCCTCAGTCTCCAAGTTAAACCATATAGCAAAATGTTTGTGGACACCTAACCATCACTCAACTATGTAAGCTTTGAATATCCCAAATTTATTTCCATCTAATAATATTTACAGTATCACTAGGTTTTGGAGTGTGGTGAAGGGATATGTGTTCATTAATGAGTATTAATGAGTTCAGGCTTCAGGGACGTTCCAGTTCATGCTAAATATAAGGTTGAGGTCACTCAAGTTGTTCGACACCAGCCTTGGCAAACCAGGTTTTCATGGATCTTGCTTTTGAGGGGGATTTACAGTACTGTACATGTTAGAACAGGTTTGTGCATTTTGGTTCATGTGAAGGGAAGTCTTGAATCTAGAGCATACAGAGACTTATTATACAAGTGGGTGCTTCTATTTACATTTACGGCATTTAGCAGACACCCTTATCCAGAGTGACTTACAACTGAGCTACTGAGGGTTAAGGGCCTTGCTCAGGGGCCCAGCAGTGGCAGCTTGGTTGACCTGGGGTTCGAACCCATGACCTTCCGATCAGTAGCCCAACACCTTAACCACTGAGCTTCCACAAAGCTGTGGTTAACAATTGTACGTTTTTGTCAATTGGCAGACGCCCTTATACAGAACGACTTACATTTATCTCATTTACACAGCTGAAAAATAGAGGGTTAAGGGCCCTGGTCAGGGACCCATGAATGGCAGCTCGGTGGACCTTTGATTCAAACTTATAACCGTCCGATCAGTAATCCAACACCTTAACCCCTGACCTACCACTTACCTCAAACACATGGGTGTGATAGTCAGGTGTCCAGAAATCGTTGTCCATGAAATGTAGCTAAATTATATTATTAAATAAGAATGTTATTGTGTTATAAACAAACATTATTAAAATATACTTAAAAAGTCTTAGTTTGCACCTTCTGAAATGCTGTGATAGATTATTACATTTTAATATCTTAATCTCCAGGAACCAGCAATGAGTCTATACTCACATCCTTTACTGCTGCATTTTCTTTTAGTTTTATTGGTGACACTGAGTAATTCAACCTTTCTTATTAAAAAGTGTTCCTCAAGAGTTCAAGACATTAGGAACACTTCCTAATGATTAGACATCTACATAGGACCTTTAAAGGTTTTCCCAGGGGGAAAAGTAAAAGTACCCTTGAGGGTTACTTTTTCTTCTTAGAATGTAGTAATTACTGAATAATTGGCTTTAACATTAATTTAAGAAACAATAATGTGTTTTAGGGGATAAATGTCAGGGAAATTAGGACAGGTATATAGATTCAATCAGAGTTTTTTTTAGCAAACCTGGGTGTAGAGCCTGATTACTTGTTTTCTTTTTCTCGTGGCTTATGTAATCTATCATGCCATTTGCTCACTTGTGTTAAATTATTCTCACGTTATCCAAATGATTTACAACATTTGGCAAAAAAAGTTTTCCAGCACATATTGAGCTGGTTTTTATGTATAATTGACTTATGTGAGATTGCAGAGTTTTTCTGTTTGTCCAGCATAGTAGATGTGAGAGAGGTTCTCCTCCTCACCAACTGTGATGATGGCACAGAGACAGCTCAGATAATGACTGCATTTCTGCCAAATCTCTAGAATTTTAATTGGGATGTTAATGGAGTTAGATGTTGTATTCTAGCAGTCAGTGGTGAAATTCAGCTGGCAGAATTAGCATGATTAGGCCATTGTTTATTTTTTTGGATGACTAGTAGACATTTTCTTTAAAAAATCTTATGTAAGGATTTTAGAGAGACAAAAAGCATTAAACATGTCTTCTGTTCATGAATATACATCAGTGATTTTTTTAAATGACCAATAAAAACCCAAGCAATATGTGTACATATTAGCAGGTACACACTACAGGTAGCTAGCAGTTACATTAGTAACATTATTTACATTCAAGAGTGCAAGAGTGCTTTAATTGGACCCTTTGTAGGAACAATAAAAGGTTTGATGTTGTTCTACAAGGTAGCGTTTGCTTTTAGAAAGAGCTTTTGCTTTTTGAAGTTCAACCCTTTTAGGCAGCATAAAAAAACAAACCACTGACTATCCAACAAACCACTAACTTACCAGTAACTAACCAGTGAATCCTTTGGTAAACCCTAATAACCATTGGAAATAATCTGAAGGTTAAACCTAAAACCATAAAGCAATCTTTAGGGTTTGTCACTTTGGGACATAAAATTACAGTATAGTACAATGCCAGAATGGTTTCCCTATCAGAAAGCTGTCGGAAACCTATTTAAGAATAAATTCTTCTTAACCCCATTAAGAAAAAAAGCTTTGCAGTTGAAAAGGTCAAATCTAGAAGTTAAAGCATTCTTTAGCTTCATCTCTCTGGGGAAATCCTTAAGTGTTCTATGTAGAATTTCACTACAGAATGGTTTCCCCATCAGAAAGCAATACCGATTGAACCCATCTAGGTAGAAGCATATAATACACACAAACTGGAAGAACCACTGGCAGTGCTTTTTCTATATGTGCATAGTCTCAAGAAGAAAGATTTTTCTCTTGAAAAATCCTTAATCTCATTATGTACTGTACAGTACTACAACAATAGTTATTACCCCTTTAAGTTAGCAATGATCCATTGTCCTTCTAAAGAACTTCTAAATTTCCTTATCAGAAACCTGGATGAACATCTATTTTATCCTAAAAAGACCTACGTATAGATCCCTGAATTGTTTTGTATTTTCTCTACCTGGAGGAACATTTGAAGGTTCTGTAGAAAACCTTAGAGCCCAAAGATTCAAAACAGTACTCCAATGTAATTCAAATATACAGAGGTTTAGTATTTTTGATGTGTTATAATGAATAAATAACATGTATAACCAACAAAAAATATGCTTTGCTACCATCTTGTGTTCCAACAGAAAAATGACTCCTCTGAGGAAATGAAAGCATCCAATCAGCATAAACTGAACCGCAGGAACACACTGGCAGTGAGTTTGCTAACATAGGACAGAACATTGTTTGAAAAGATCAGGCTGATTTCCTCCATACTTTCTGTTGTTGCTATATATGCTCTGTTTCTTGCTAACAGTCCTAAGTGGAGCCTCAGGGATGCTTTTACAGAAATTTAGCAATTTGGTGTCTTTTACTTTTGCATTAAATACCAAAAAAGCGTTTTCATTTTGCAGTCATTTGTTATTCAGAGTATCCAGTCTAAAAAAGTAAATAACATATAAGAGCTGTTTTCTTTTACCGATATCAATGTAACAGCCATTAACACGGAATATATTAAACTTCTGTTCTCATAATGTAATGGCAGGCAGCTGAGTCATACACAATATTTACTGTCTTAAGTGGTTCTCAGTCATGCAGATTTACAAGCTCTTTGGAGGAACAGTTTCAGAGGCACTATATTAAGGGAAGGTCAGATGAAGCCCGGTGGCTGTGTGTTCATACAGGTCCATTCTGGCGTATTTCGAGGCCAGTCATAAACAACATGCTCTGTGCTGATCCTACCCCCTCTACCACCTGCAAATCCTTAACTGAGCATAGTGAGTGATCTAAGTACTGTAGCTATTAATGTCTGCTTTGTAATGGAGATATCCTCTGAGATACCTGTAGGTGTAATGAACCAGCTGAGACCAGGGATGAACACTAAATGAACACAGAGATGACCAAATACAAGTGAATATCCAAATAACAGAAGTAAACACAAACCGTTGAGATTAAATAGTTGAAAATTGATAATACTACACTAGGCTAGGCTATCAGAAAGCAGGAAGACAGAAGCAATAGAAATACCCCATATATAAATTTATATATTCAAATTTTATTTATCACATAACCATACATAGTGAAATATATAGAAATGTTGTTAACTGCTTGTACAACTGACTTCCCATTAGAGAGAAGAAACAGTACATGTTAACATGTTAATAGTAACAAACTTGTATCACAGATAATCCATAACTAAAAAAAAACTAAAACTAAAACTATAACTGGTTAAAGAATTTTGACATTGTTCTTTAATAAATAAACAGGTTATATTTCTCATATCAGCCCACTGTGTTCTGTTCCTTACTGCTGAAAAAGGTTTTGTCCTCATAAAACTGATCTATATGTCCATTAAGGTCGTGTGGTCGAGTGTTTTCCCCTAAAGGCAAACTATGAGTGAAATTATAGGATATTACACCACCCATAAAGGTTTATGCAAGTCACGTGATTGGCCATATCTGTGCAATGTGTTCATATTGCTTTCATTTCTAAAATGTTGGTATTTTAAATGCAACAAATGTTCAGCTGTATAAAATGTCAGTACTGTAAATGATTTCTTATATTTTTGCTTCATTGCTGATGAAGTATCTTGTATCATAGATATTTTTTTGGATGAAAATATATTTTAAACAATTATATCAGATTGATCACACGATAAACATTTTAACTTTCCAACAATTCAATAAAACATTTCCAAAACAGTTTTAAACGGCATACAGTTTTGCACGAGTGGGCTGTTTGGTCAGTAGCTGGGAAGAATTAGATATTAACCAGATTTAATCTAGTTTAGTGTGAATTATAAACTATCGTGATATGTCTTAAATTAATAATTGCATTTGTCTATAAACGATGTATGACCTTTGAGAGGAAGATAAAGACAGGATGACACTGAGAGGTACAAGTCCTCAGTGCTTTGTGCCTTAATTTTAAGTGTACTTCGCAAAATGTGATAGATATACATATATAAAATGATAGATATCTAGTCTTCTGGGCTGTAGTTGTTTCCGAGTGTCCTAGTCTAACCTACACTGTGCTTTGCTGCTCCGGCATTTTCCTCAGCTATTCTTAGCATTGCTTTGTTCCAAATTCAGAGAAGATCCATCAGCAGAAATGCCATATCAGACCATGTGGTAAATAAACACAATGTGTCTCAAAACTCATAGAACTCATTTATCACATCTCACTTCTTACTGTAGCAAGATCCAAGCAAATCTTTAACAGGCTTAAAGTTCAGCAAATGTTCTTCCATTAACTGAAACAGAATGTACATCATTTATATTCACACATGCTCACATGTCTCATGTCACTGATGAGTACATTGTGACCCAGAACAGAAAGAACAGAATGGATGAAGATGCACAAACGATTATTAATGCTAACTGAAGAACTTCAGTATTCATACAAGGAGCTGATGAATGATTTTATGACCATGGATACCTTGGATAGTTCGGGGAGTTTTATAGCATCCTAGAACTAAAAAGGGGATATTACTTCTTAAAGGATTCTACATGAAACATTTGTAAGTACAGTATTTCAATATATACAGTACAGTTTGTGTTGTAAGGTGTCAGGATACAATCAATATACATCAATATCAGACAAAAGTGTTTTTTTTTTGACTTGTCGTTCTCCCAGATGGACAAGTTAAAAAACACCTTTGTCTGATATTGATGTATATTGATTGTATCCTGACACCTTACAACAGAATTCAACACAAATGCTTTAAGCTGAATTTTGCAATAGATTATTTGTCTAACAGCAAGAATCCCATTTTAGGTCATTTTCAGGTCATTTCATAATAAAATCATGAATGATTTGCACATATGGGGTCATGTTGCTACCATATTCAAGTTCACTCTGGGTCTCCATCCTGTCTTTAAATGCAGCAGTGGGCTCAGCATATTGGACGTGTTATAATCCTCCAGCTCTCCTGCCTGGACAGAACAGGTTTTCTACATGCAGGACCTGATGTTCCTGTTGAGGTACTTATCACAATCTTAGTGTGACCAGATCTATAAAATATGTTGTCTAGTATATGTGAACCTATGAAAGGTTTTATGTCTCTAAGGCCAAGAGCATTAAACCTGTCCTTGACTAATCTGTCACGGATGCATGCATTGTGTCGAAACCAATAAATATTTGAGATGATCAGCTGTACTGCCAACCTGCAGAGACCTCACTGGCAGTCAGGATACTGATAAAGAGCTTCCTTCAGCGTCTTGGCAATGTGTGTATCAAACATGCCAGCTTGTAGGATACTAGTGGACAGATTTTTTTTTCTCTCTGTAAAATTTGAGACTAAAATTTGCACTAAAGGGCATTGTGTTGTAGTTATGGTGTTGTAGTGTGGTTAGATTTCAGGTAAATCTGAATCTTAATAAACACAAACCTTTTTAATTCGATTTTTCATGCAAACTATGTGTCACATTTGTAAGGTTGAAGTTAGGTTGTATTGTGAAATTGTGATTCAGGTTTTACAAAGAGTGCAGCATGAATTTGTGCATGAACTGCTTCACTGTATTTCCTTTTGGGGCATTTTTCCAACCATTTTCCCCCAATATATTCTTCGGTCACATCCTACCTACGAGACAGCCCATCTCTTTCATAAACCAGCTACCAAGTAGGACACCAAAACCAACCAATTGCATATTTCTGAGCTGCACAACATCAGCATCATCAACCGACCTCTACATACATAGAATCTGAACATACATGAACTCACAGACAACCACGTTTCGCTAAATTGATTAGTTTGTCTGTTTATACGCTGTTGTTTTTTTTAGCATATTTGGAATGTCTTGCCAATTGCATCACATTTCTGAGCCTGGTATTTCTCAGTTTCTTGTCCCAGCTACGTTTTTAACATTGTTTTGGCTTTATTCATTTAGCATTATGGTTTTGTTGTTTTCTGCATGTGTTTAGCCACTGCCATGGTATTTTATTAAAGTCTTTGGAATTTAATTAAATAAAGTCCATGCTAACTTTACTCACTTGCATTCTACCTTATTCTCTAGAACATTGCATGTTTCACTGCTGCACCGCTTCGCGCTTACATGCACAGCTAATAAAACATTCTCTGAACATATGCACTTGTTTATTCCAGAAATCGAGATTTATTTCATCATTGGTTTAAAGTCCCTCTGTGTATATGTTCCTGTCTGGCTTTGCATGATCTAACTGAGGCATGTGAAACACAGGGTGTGTCACTGTTGACAGTTGAGATATCTTTTGATAAACCTAGTCTGTTATGAACATTCTGTGGGTTATACCTGTTTCCGTGGCTGTCGGAGATTTTGCCTCCCTGCGTGTGTGTTACACTTCTTCTGCACACTACACACAGCTGCGTTCCTCCATCTAGGTCATCGAATCCAGTGGAGAATATTACTGCTGTCACCGACAGGAGTCCAGGCCTGGTTTATGTCCCAGGTTTGTTACGTGAGTCATCCTGTTGCGACTGTGAATGTGTGTTTATGTGTGTGCGGGAAAGCATGAGAGAAAAAAAAACATTTTTTCAGTGATTTTAAATTCATTCTCACTAAATGTTTAACTGTAGCAAAAGGCGATAATCAGTCCCACGCTTGTGCATTTCATTGTTGCATCTGTTCCTAGGCTGGATCTGACATTTATCATGTAGGGAAAAGAGAGGAGCAGTGAGACATAAGATTATTACTTACGGCATCCTTGTGCTACGCATGACTGGCCTGTGTCAGTCTAAGCGTGAGGGGTCATTGTAGTGCCATGGGAAATCACAGATAGAAGATATGAAGCTCCTTCACAACAAGAGACTTTAGAGACTTGTGACATATTAGAAACCAAATGAGAGATGTTATCACTCCAATTACTGTCTAAAAACCATTGTATATTCCCGTAAGGCCATATTTTGGCTGCATCAGCAGTAGCCTTCTATATATAGATGCAGAAATACAGTGGATATAAAAAGTATACACACCCCTGTTAACAGGGCAGGTTTTTGTGATGTACAAAAATGAAAGCAAGATGAAAAGCAAGACTTTATTGTGACAAAACAACTTATTAATTAAAGTGAAAAACAATTTGAATGATTTTAGAAAAAGAAAATGTACACCATATGCATTTATGCATGTACACTATATAAGTGTACACTATATATAAACATGTACATTATATAAGTGTACACCAGAGATGGGGGACTTGAGTCACAATTTTGAGACTTGAGACTTGCCTGACAAATATTAAAAAAAGACTCGCCTTTACTTTGACTTGACATTCATGACTTGAGATTTGACTCGGACTTCAGTTAAATGATTCAGAGGTGAGGGACTCGACTTGACTCGAGTCAGACTTAAGTCTCAAATTTGAGACTTGAGACTTGCTTAAAATAAATATTTAAAATTGACTCGACTTTGACTTGACATTCATGACTTGAGACTTACTTGTGACTTGCACATGTGTGACTTACTCCCACCTCTGGTGTACACACCCCTAAACTAAGTTAGTACTTCAATCTTGTCACGGCATTCATTTTGTTTGAAAAACAGTCATTTTGGCAATTCATGAGATTTATTGTACTATACTTCTTTGGCATTATCAGATTGGCTGACCATCTCCAGTGCTTCAAGTTAACCCAAAAAAATTAGGTCCTGTAAATTGGTTTCAGATGTCATTTTAACAGTGGTTGGGTTTTAGTCATATGCAGCGTTTGTGACTTTTTACTGTTTTTCACTGTTTCAAGTTTCTGACACTCTACTGGCTCCAATCAAGACTTCCTCCAAATACCAAAATAAATAAATAAATGCTAAACAAAAAAGTTCCAACATTTTTAATAAAAAAAACAACTAAACTCCTTTGTCCATTGTTTAATCTATACTTTAAGTGGACATAGTTTGCTTATTCAGTCTACCTTCAGTTTTTCCTAATTATGGAGGAAATGAATGATAGAGTAAATGAAGCACCAGAAACTGTATTTCCCATTAACCTTCTCAACCATCAACAAGGTGTTATGGCGCATTTTGTCCATGTACAGAGTGTTTCAATTGTCAGCCTTTTCTCAGTGTCAGGTTGGATGACTGGCATTTTAGTTGAGTGACACTGAGATTCATTTGCACTTAGAGCATTTTCTTGGTCATGTTTACAGATCCTATAAGAGGAAAATTAAGCTTAGGGGAACACACCTTTGTGAGGATGCCAGACTATCCGAGTACAATCACACACTTATTCACACCTTGCAATACTCATTTACAACTCAGTCACACCTAGAGGAAATCTAGTCTGGCCAATCCACCTACTCACATGTTTTTTTGGGGGTGAGAGCAACATGGAAAAATTGAAGGCAACCCAGGCAGAACATGTAAAATAGCAAACAGACTGGAGTCTGAGCTTAAACAAGGGACTCTGGAGCTGTGTGGCATCCTACTGCTCACTGAAACATCATGCCATATTCCACCATGCAAACACATACCATATCAGGGTCATTGCTTTCCTCAGAATGTTGCACCATCAAAATAAAATGATGTATGTGTTTGTTCAGCTGTGGTTCTGTGGTGTCCGTTTCTAATGGTGTAGATGCTGACAGATGAGCCTCAGTTCATAATCAGGTACAAAGAAAGTCACCTTTAAGTCTACATAATAAACTGAGAAAAATAAGTGTAAAGCGAGTGATTAGTGCATATTTAACTATTCGGTTTATATTAGTCAGTATTTTGTTAATTCTAATAATTATCAAGACCTCATAGAAAAAAAAAAAACTATTGTTCTACAAGTCTTTATTTTGTTGGTGGTTTAAGCCTAGAAACTTCAGCACACAAAGTACTAAAGCACCATTTGGACCCCGATCATGTACTGTCTACATTTGGTGGAGGTGAAAAATGGGTGCAAATGGGAAATTTTCCCCTACACGTGAGTGAATGAGTAATGTTTTATTTCGTTTTTTAACGACTTCCTTTCTTATTCCTGCGCATCGGAGCTCTCACTTTCAGTGTGCACAGACGGAAAAAAAGGAAGAGAAGTCAATTCATCAGCGCGGAGGAAGAGGAGGAGGAAGAGGAGGCGGTTGGAGGAGCACACCACTGCTTTTTCCCCCTTCCTAATTACTTGACTACTGACGATGACAAGGCAGTGTCACGCACATTGGCAGGATGGAGTAGATCATTTGTGTTAAGATTTATTTATTTATTTATTTATTTATTTATTCATTTATTTATTTATTTACTCATCCAGGTCGCGGTTTGTATTTTATAAGATTATGAAGATGCTGAAGATCAGAAAACATCAACAGCCCACTATACGATTGCGGAAAACACAAGGGAATAAAGGCAGCTAGTCATGAAGAGGAAACGCCACATGGGAAATGTTGCTGATGGTAGGAGGAGCCACTTTTTTCCGGTGTTTTTTTTTTTTTTTTTTGTTGCATGATGTTGTGTATTAGTTCAGAATCAATTTGGGCGTGAATAAAGGAGCATAACCCCTTATTTTGAAAGGATTAAAACTAGATACACAACTACCTACATGATTAACAGATTCGAGGACATTAAAGAGCACAGAACTGATTAAAAATAGCGCAAATGTGCTGATTGTTGTTGTGGGTTTTGTTTTAGATGACAGAGAGATGAGAAGAGCGGATTAAAAGGCATGGCTGAGCTTAAGATCCTCTATCCCGGTCCTTTAAATGGTCGGATTGTTAACAGGGACCTCGAGTGGACTGTGCAACACGAAAAAAGTTATTATCCAGTATGCACGGATGAAGCGGCTTTTTTAATCGAGCGCCGCTGCGAGGCTGAACCGGAGGCGCGCGCGCGAGGACAGAATGGCTTTTCAGCACCACGGACAGAGCCTTCGCTTCTCCACCAGTGGGGAACTGATGAAGAACTTCACGTGTGTCACGATGAGGAGTTTGAAACAGGGTTTTCCGAGATAACTGACGTCGAAATACGCATTCAGGACCCAGAGAGCTGTGAACACTCTAGCTCCTTCTGTGATCCGGATCTCTCTGATGACGATTTTGAAGCAGATCAGACTGAAAAGTCGGCTGATTACGGCTTCATTAGCGCAGTGACTTTTTTGGTGACCGGTATGTTTCTGGTGGTTGTTGCTTACATGATCCCTCGTGACGTCAGAGTGAGTCCAGACAGTGTCTCAGCACGGGAAATGGAGCGTCTGGCCATTGAGAACGCCCGGGTAGGCGCACACCTGGACAGATGTGTAATTGCCGGTCTTTGTCTCCTGACTTTAGGGGGTGTAGTTCTCTCCACCTTACTCATGATCTCCTTGTATAAAAGCGAGATGGACAGACGGCAGGCTTTCGCGAGCTCCAAGCTCTCAGCCAAACTCTATGGGTCTATTAATTTTAGAGGTGTAGGTAATCAAAACAGTGTACCTTCACATCTGTCTCTGGATGAGGATGATGCAATGATTGAAATTTCAAGCTGAATCCTGTATTTCTGTAACTATGTCTGGTATTTGACGTTGGTTAACCCCTAATTATTCAGTTATTTACACATAGAATCATATTCGTCAGTAACTACAACAAAATATTCAGTAACTACATTGAAATTCATAGGAAACGTATGTAGTTATGAGTGTGAGATATGTTTGTCTGGGAGATTAACTAATTATTAATTCATCAATTACTGTGATTTCAGAGGTACTGTACAATTAAGCCTCAATTTCCCAAAAGATCATGAATAAATGGTAAGGTGAACATCACACTGAACACTAAACTTGTTCAAATGATTACTCGAAAATACTTTTGGGAAATTGGAGCACCAGGACTAGAGAACTCTGTGAACATTGTATTTTTCAATCGTGTGTATCAGTTAGCATCACCCTTGCATGAAACAGATCCTTATGACATGCTTTTTTGTAGTAACAGTTGCATTTATTGGTTGCATCTATAGCATACAGTGTGTCATCAAGTCAGTTTGTGCAAATACACATGCAGTTCTTTTTTATTTGTAATCTTATGATAGCAGTGGTGCATTTCTTGTTGGGTAATTTTATATGACAGCCTGTCATCATTTAAATGCCGCATCTCCAAGTAAAATGAGTCTTTGCATTTGCATGTACATAATCAATGTGTACACATTTATGTACTCAGTCTGAGTGGTCTTGAGTAGCCGACATTAATAAACAGAGGATGCAGTTACTGTTAGCAGATGTCTCTCTTGAGCAAACACACACATGCACAAACACATACACATAATTAATGTTACACTTACACAACTCAATCTAAGGTTCATCTGATTTACAAATGGTGTTAATGAGAGAAACATTTCTTCATTTATTTTACAAAGTAATATCATGCTTATCTCTTAAATAATGTGGATACAATTGATTTAATGTGCAACATTTTTTATGTTACCTGAAACACATTTAAACAACCTTACAATAGTCCTAGCTTGTAAATCTGCAATAAAAAATGCAAGGTGTCAAACGAGCCGGCACAGAAAAAAGAATAAGACACAGCTGTAAAATGTCAAAGAAAATAAAGAAGGAAAAGGAACGATCCAGCATGGATTGAAAATGTTCATAAAATATCAAACGCTAACATTAATCTTTTTTTATGGTTAATACTGGCTGAGAAGAGCTTCCTCCCTCATCAATGTCAAGCTGTTATATCTTCCTCGGTGGCCAGTCAGCCTCACTTTAGGCTTAGTAAATATATGCTGAGAAGTCTCTGAACAAGCTAGAGCCTCTCTGGCTTTGCTCAGGAGTCTTGTGCAGTGCAGTTTTTTCATAATGAGAAACGCTTACTATGAGGCAGATTAAATTACCCCAATTTACACAGCAAAACCGCTGTTCTGCCACATTGAAGAATCCTCACACTGACTGCATCACAAGCTTACACACCACAGTGTCGTTTAATCTCTGTACACATGAAATGTTTGCTTATGGGTACAGAACCATTTATGTGTCACACACAGATGTACTAAAATTTTTAATTCTAAATTATGCATATATATTATGGGATGCTAAAATATGTTTTTTTAGCCACCACCTCCACACTATGGAACACAATTATACTGAACAATTACACTATATACACTATAGATAGAGATATAATAATAAAAAAAAAACTTAAAAAAAATTCTGAAAAGCAAAATTTTTTTAATAAAAAAGAGTAGAGAAAGGACTAGAAAAATATTATGCACACATGCAAGTAGGCAGCAACAAATCAAACACAATCTGGCAGCTAAATATGAAGAAATAACCGAGAGAAAAACAAGAGAGCGAGAATACAAAAAGGAAAAACAATCGGATGGTAAAATCTAGAGCACGAATGATACTGTGAGAGATGAGAAGTGGATTGGGCATGAAAGTTGTATACTGAACAGTAGGAAATATTGAGGTATTGGTGTGTTGTACAGCAAGTTGTGTTTTAGATGCTGTGTGTGTGTGTGTGTGTGTGTGTGTGTGTGTGTGTGTGTGTGTGTGTGTGTGTGTGTGTGTGTGTGTGTGTGTGTGTGTGTGTTCATATAACATGAATGTAACACAAGAACGCCTGATGTTCTGAGGAAAATAGCTCTAAAATGCAGAATTTGCTCAGCCCCTTTTAAATATGCATGGCTTTGTCTGTATGGTGTATTTTTTTTTTTTCAGATGAAATTCCTAACAGTGTATGCAAGGCTTGCATCATGTTGCAATTTTCTTTTTCATCTTTCTCTCTCTTTCTCCCATTACTCAGTGCAATCAGCAAAGGCAGCTGCAAGCAGGAAATAAGATTGGACTGAATAATGGGGTCACTGCAGGTCAAGGACTTGGGTCTGCCCATTTGAAGAAATCATGCAAACGGAAAATGCCTACCGCACACACACACACACACACACACACACACACACACACACACACACACACACACACACACACACACACACACACACACACACACACACACACACACACACTTCATTCTATATTTATCTTGCTTTATTTCACATTTATTAACATTATTGACCAAAGCCAAGACCTACATGAGCACAGCTATTAGATCCTTGATGTTTAACAGCATGTTCGACAGAATGATGCTTGTTACCTCGGATTTTGTTGCATAGCAACAGTGAAAATAAAAGACAAGACAAAAGTCACTAGGAGGGATGGCCTTGAAGTGAAACCACATTGAGAATTTAAACCCATGTGCTGCTTAGTTGAATGGCACTGTGTGAGTAGAGAATGATGCAAACTACATGAATGCACAGAGAAGAATCAGTAAAGGTTCTGGTTCATTATTAATCAGTACATTAATCTGTAAGTATAGTGAAAGTGAAAAACTATATTTAGTCTGCTGTAGAGTGAAGAAGTGAAAGTGAAAAACTATATTTAGTCTGCTGTAGAGTCAAGAACCTTTTTTATACAGGATTATTTTTGTCACAATGAACTAAAGAGTCACTTTGTATTATTTAAATTTATCGTCAGTCATGAACAAAAAAACGTGAAATAAGTTGTTGAGGCCTAAAACGGATGTGTAGACCATTTATGGCTTACCTGCTAGAATCAATCAATCCGGATCACTTTCTGTTTGCTTTTTGTGTCATTTTCCTAAGAAACCACAAAGCTTTCAATCCTGATGACTTTAACATGTCCGGAAGTGTAGTTACATGTATACTGTAGCTGTCATGAGATGACTTCAGGAATGTTAAATATACACAACCCAGAAAACTTCAGCATATCAAAAACTACATATGCTGTTGCTATAGAAACAAAAAGTGCATTAATATATACTTAGCTGCTGTAATAAAACACAAATCAACACCAACAGATCAGTATTGAAAATTTATCACTGAGATGTGTTCGGTTTAATGATGATTTTTTTTACATATAGGTCGGTCAGGAGACTGAATTATTTAATATGTTGCAATATTATTAATGCTGAACTGCAGTCTAAAATTGATAATCATCCTCAAAGTGGCTTTTATTACAGTAGTCAAAGTTCAATATCTGCTTAAATGTAATCCTTGAATACAAACCTGAGTACCCGGAGGAAACCCCCTAGGCACGGGGAGAACATGCAAACACACACAAGGCAGAGGTGGGAATCGAACCCCCAACTCTGGAGGTGTGAGGTAAACGTGGTAACCACTAAGCCACTGTGTCCCACTTCCTAATAATTCATTTTAAAAAAATCTACCACAGCACCAGACTGTCAACCTGTGTGTGTGTGTGTGTGTGTGTGTGTGTGTGTGTGTGTGTGTGTGTGTGTGTGTGTGTGTGTGTGTGTGTGTGTGTGTGTGTGTGAGTTTGAAGCTGTATGTTTACCTCCTGAGAGAGAGAGAGAGAGAGAGAGAGAGAAAGAGAGAGAGAGAGAAGTGGAAGTTGTGCTATAGAAAGAAAAAAATGAGTAAAAGAAAACCTTTAAACACAGCACTTTTCTGAGTGAAACACAAATCATCCTGAGGTTTTTTCTTTTTCTTTTTTTTAAAACATGACTTTCTAATGCAAAACTTTTTTTTATCCTTTTAATGCTAGGGGAAAAAATCTTCCAAGACTTTTTTATCTCCATTTCATCACCGTTCCTACTCATGTGAACAGTGTCGTGCTGAATAGTGAGTTAATGAGCATCAGCTGTGATTGGGCTCTTATCACCCACACACCCGTGTCCTTTTGTGGCACTGCTGTCCTGTTCAAGTGCACACAGATCACATATCCATAGAAACCAAGTCCCCTTGTTGCTAAGGAGAAAACTCGATGAAGGTCTCAGTTCGTGTAATGCATCGGGTAGGATTATTTTTAAGTAGATGTTTATTAGCAGCTAAAATCTCAGCTGATTAATTTGTTCTATATTTATCTGTCATGATCACACCTAAAGCTATAGTAAGACTAAATGCAATATTATGTCATGACAGGAAATGGAACTGAAGTCTATACCAGGGATGTTATGGGCTCAAAGCTGGGCACAATTTGCTTCACATAAACCAAAACACATAACAGAAGCACAATGTCTCTTATATTCACAATAAACATAATGTGTGCTCTTCTTACACAATATAATCTTTTATCTGCAAGCTTTGGTTGCTAAGCAACATAACGGCCAAAGATTAATGTATTCCATAGATAGGACAATGGCTTCACTTTTGTGATTATCCTTTATAATAATCTGTTGATTGCTCATGACTTGAAATATCGATCTGAACGTTTGCACTAGTGGGCTGGAGGTACTTATTTTTGAGCATGTCTTGATATTGTTATGGTGTGATTAATGTTGCTCCAGCATGTCATCTCATTTAAAGAGTTTTAATGTGGTTTAAAAAGTGAATCAGGCATATTGGTTCTAAATCAGTCACATTACCGTACAATTCAAACAAACAGAAGTTTGCAAAAAGACCAGGTGATGAATTTACTTCTTAAATTGTGTAATTTGAATAAGAATGTGTCCACTGTGGCCTCAGATTAGTGTTCTTGGCTAACAGAAATAAAACCCAATGTGGTTGTAGTCCAACAGCTCTAAGATGTTAACATGTTGTGTGTTCTGCTTTTCTGATCACTATTGTCCTCTGTCTTAGAACTGATCCTGGATGTTTTTTGTTTTTTACACCATGTGTAAACTTTAAAGACTATTGTGTGTAAAATTCTTAGGAGATACTACTTCATTCAGACATCTGAATTAGACTGTTTGGACTTATTACCCATCCTGAGACCAGCTCCGATCGTCTTCTGTGCGATGAAGATTTTGGACCTCCACTGAGATGAGGCCGACTCTGTGAGTCCTGAAGCATCTAGAAGCATCTAGCGATCTACCAGCTCCAGTTTTACTCTGCGATACTAAAGAGGAGATGTGAACTCCATGTGATCTTTTGCATCAATACAACATTTGTTTGACTGTATATTTATAATCACACCCTCCAGTGTCACCCATATGAGGATGAATTACCATTTAAGGGAGTTTCTCCTTGCCACTGCTGCCTGAGTCACCTCAGACTTGCTCATTGGGGAAAAATACACACACATTGTGAACTAAATCTATCTATTATTAATATTAACTGTTTTTTCTATGTTTATGTTCTGTAAAGCTGCTTTAAGACAATGTCAATTGTAAAAAGCGCTATACAAATAAACTTGAAACTTATTACAATAAACAAATTTGCTGTACATCGGTTTGAATTAAATAAGCAATGAATGTAAGAATGATGCCCAGATCTTTGACGAACACCTTTTCTTAAAGTCTATAAATTATTGTTTCACATCAATAATTCAATGATTTTAGATTAAGTTAGCTGAACCCAACTGACAGACAAATACAAGTCCTCCATTCAAAACCACACTCACAATACGCTAGTCTATTTCTACAAGAAGGAGGGACTTCCTAAACTGACAAGCATCTTTATTCACAGGCAAGCAGAGACGACCTGTTTTCCTGATTGGTTAGATGCTGTTGACCCACATCGTCTAGAGAGCCCCCTTTGCACCACAGCTCCCATGGCAACAAGTGCCATGTAGAGTATATTTCTGTTTTTTTGGATAGTTTATATAATTAAATGCCTTGTGTTTGCCTTTGAGGTTGTAGATTGTGCATTGTTCATTGTGCATCTTTTAAATCAGTTCAGAGCTGTTTGTTTTTCCTGCATTCTTCCTGATGTTCTTTGTGATTTATTTTGTCTCATTTGTTTGGATTATGTATTCAGTGTGTTTTATATCGTCCACTACTCGATTTTCCGAACTTGCCCAAAATTAACCACATCGTTTGAGAATGCACCTGCTTCCTTTGTTTAACCACAAGGAACCACAGAAACTGGAGATTATCCTCTGAGCATATAATTTTATTGACTCCTTTTTGGAAAGGAGAACCGCCAAAGTAGAAATGTTTTCTTTCTATAGGCCATAATTCTGTAAGATGCATAATTCAGCTGTTGGTGTGATCTAAGATTAATTGTGTGGTGAAAAAATCTTTACTCACCTGCCCTATGATTCATGCTGTTATCGCTTGTAAGTCTGACACGTCTCTCTGAGGCTCCATCATCGGTCCTCTGGGACGGAGAAAAAATGTCTCCATGTCGTATTGAGTTCATATTTTAAGTGCATCGTGGGTCACCGGGGCAAGTTTGTTTCAGCCGCAGCCTGGTTCAGGATAAGAAAGTTCCTCTAATATATCAGCTTTTGTGTCAGAACTCTGGTAAAAGGTTGTTGTTGCAAGTCATGAACTGTCCATGAAGCACTTACTGAAATATAGAAAGAGGATACACAGCAAGATTATCCAAAATTTTCCGTAATAAACTATTTCTGTATTTTTGAAATCTGCAGGCATACGTAGTGTGATGGATGTTTACTTTAGAGCTTAGAAATGAGCACAAAGATGGATAGATTGATTATTAATTTCATTCCTTCAAGGTTTTTGTCAGTGAGTTATCAGTATCAATATGGCAAACCTCCACTCATAAAGATAAGTGCTGTGATTTTGGCACCCTGGCAGGCAGCACCCACACAGTCTTTTCATTACCATGTCCTTGTACCTTCAACCTGCTTCTGCTCCTTTTCAGAACAAACAAGACCATCTGTCAAAACTGTTCATTCAAGGGAGGGAAGCAAATGGTATGAAAATGCTTTTAACAACCAGCATGTGTATGATTACAGTAGAGATACATGAAGCCCTTCAGTAAGATCACACGCACACATTTTCACCATCAAAAAAGCTTTCTAATCATATATTTTCTTATACTGTACGTCTGTAGAAAATATACACCGAGTTTATGCATAGCACCTACACTCATGGATGGTCAATTTAAGATTTTTGAGAGCAATGCTGTAACCATTATGCTGATTACTGTTGCTCTCTAGACTGCTATTTTTAATGTAGCATGTTACTGGTGTATTCTCCATCCATCAATCCATTCTCTACACCACAGAACCCACTGGGTTGCAGGGAACCTGGAGCCAGTCTCACTCAAGGCACAATCACACACACACACACACACACACACACACACACACACACACACACACACACACACACACACACACACACACACACACACACACACACACACACACACACACACACACACACTCACAAACCCAATGACATACTATGAACAATTTAGAGATGCCAATCTTCTTACAGCACTTTGGACTGTGGAGGAAACCAGAGTAGGGAGAACATTCAAGCTCCATACACATGGAGAAGGTGGGATTCAAACCCACAAGCCTAGAGGTGTGTATACCCCTGTTATATCTTTAATAAATTAAACTAAAATATACAAAATAATAATGAAAAAATCTGACAGACTCAGATAAACATTAAGCGATTTTAACCTCTTCTCAGATAAGGTGAATTATTTTTTGTTAGGTTGTTATTTTACAATTTAGGTAAAAGAATTTTAAACATGTACCAGTTTACATGTACCAGCTATTTGTCTTGCACCCCCAGGGCTGGGGTTTTAATTCCCACCTCTGTGTGTGCGGTCTTTGCATGTTCTCCCTATGTTTTCCCTGTGGGGGATTTCCTTTGGGTATCTAAAGTGTTGTAGCCTGATTGGCATCTCTAAATTGTCCACAGTGTGTGAATGGGTATGTGAGTGTGTGCAATTGTGTCATTTGATGGATTGACAGCCTGTCAAGTGTGTCCCCGCCTTCTTACCCCTGGGAAAAGCTCCAGGACCTTTGCAGCCTTGTATACGATAAGCAGTACAGAAAAGAGATAGTCTGCAAAGTGTTATAAATAATCATTTTAAAGTAAAAATATGAAAAATTAAAAATGTCAGGCTTTAAGTTTAAGACTTATGAACCCACGTGAATGATACCTCCATCAATGGTAAAAAAAAACCCAAAAAAACAATGAAGACATACAGGAAACAGTTCCTTTTCCAAAGAGCAGTAATCAATAAAATCTGAGAAAATTAACACTTCAGCATACCTGACATTTAAAGAAGTGTTTACTAAAGAAGCTTTACTAAAGTATATAGTGCATTAATGACTGATTTTATAAAGGACTAAAGGAAAAACAAATTTTCATAATATCACAGTTTATACATTGTATGTTTCTCTCTCTCTCTCTCTCTCTCTCTCTCTCTCTCTCTCTCTCTCTCTCTCTCACACACACACACACACACACACACACACACACACACACACACACACACACACACACACACACACACACACACACACACACGATTCCCTTTCATCATACATGATAAAATGTGTAATTTGCATTTATCATATATTACGTTTTGTGTAATTTTGTAAAATTGATTTGAATAATCAGCAGAGGAAGGACAGAGAAGCCATGACATCACTTTCAGTCTGTCAGTTTGAACCACCAGAAGCTCATCCGCCTCATACAAATAAGAACCATTTACTTTAATTAATTAACCCTAATGCACTTAAATTCACTCAAACGGCTAAAGGAGACAGTAAGACGTAAATGATTTATATGAGGTATTAAAAGAGAACAGCCTCAGATCCCCTTGAAGAAGTCACGTACTTAAAGCATTTGGTCAAGTGTTTTTTGTGGTGAAAACTTTTTCGGTGGTGTGCTTTTGTGCATTTACACTAGACTATAATTGAACTAATATTTAAAGTGTAAAAAAGTTCACATGTTCACATGTTATATTCACAAGTTATATTTACAATGCAATTATAGACATACAGATTTAGTGCAAACCTTGTAAGATCTTAAAGATTGCTTTTGTTACAGTAGTCTTGACTTGACTCGATGAGCAGGATATAATTGAACTTTTTATTAGACATTACAAACCATTTTTTTAGCTTTATCAATCATTTTCATCAGAATATAACATGTTTGTCTATATATTTTTAGTAAACACTTACGTTGCATCACGTTGCATCCTGAGCCTCTTCTGGTAACACAAAGGATGAGACACCAGTCCTTCAGAAGACACACACTTGTTCACACACTCACTTGCATATCCAGGTCACCTACGGTGTGTTTTGGCACTGAGAGGAAACCAGAGAACCTGAAGGAAACCCATGTGAACATGAAGAATATAACCTAAGCCCAGAAATGAACCAGGGAACCTAGGAAAGCTGTGAGCTGTGAGACAGCAATGTTACCCACTGCACCTTACAGTGTAATATATTCAGTTCCAGTACATTAATTTGTTTGGAGAAAAGTGCTTGTATAACTTTTTGTATAACGGCACTGGGAGATTTTGCTGTTTGTATCACTCCACTTGTCTGTGTTCACTACCTACAAATTACAATACTAGCAATAGGTGTTTTCATTGAAACTGTTACTTCACTACAGTCTGTGCATTGCATAAAAACAACCAGAGAGCTATAAAGCTGTGGCTTCTTTGTGACTTTACTTTGTGGGATGTTGTGGCTGAGTGATTAAGGTGTTGAACTATTGATCGGAAGGTCATGAGTTCAAATCCCAGGTCCACCAATCTGCCACTGTTGGGCCCCTGAGCAAGGTCCTTAACCCTCAGTTGTATAAATTGTAAGTCACTGTGGATTAAGGGTAAATGCACTTTTTCTATTGATTATGGGAGGTAAGAATGTAACTTATAATAGTCATGTAAACATATTAAATAGTAATATTACTATAATACTGGTGTAAAGGTCTAACAGCCTTCAGCAGAAGTTTCATGCACTCTTCTCTCTGTTATTTTCATTAAAATGTATGGAAATTAGTGTCGACAGCAGTCTTGTTCTGTTTTCAGATTCAAGTGCTTTCATGAAAATGAAAAGTATGTAGTTGTAATACACTTGTGTATCTTCTGCTTCGAAATGTGTTGGCTGCAACATCAAATGGTAAGATCAAAGATTCGATGAAAGACTCGAGAAACTCGATGAACTTGATGCTTTTAATGATAAAAAAGTTCCTTTTTTCCCGCTGTCCAAAATCCACTGTGTAATTTTATTCACAATGTGGCAGCTGAGATAAAAGTGTTGTCATCCTAATTGCTACCTAAAATCTGAGCACACATCACAGAAAGATCTGCTACACCGGTGCTGTTTATTCAGGTTTAGTGCATCACGTTGAGAGGCATTTATCACTGTAGCATCCTAACTATTTTAACTAAATCTGTTCAGTAAGACAGCAAGTGCAGAGATTTTGAATGCAGACAACTTCGGTTAACACGTTTTATTAAATTTTTGTTTAACAATTATAAACATTGTTATAATTTGTTATTATTTGAACTCATTTCATGCTTGAAATGTGTCTTCTATTGGCAGATTTATCAACTTTTCTAACTAGAAAGGAGGTAACTTATCTGTAAACAGACTTATAGAATGAAATTATGTTTAAAAATTTATTTGTCTCGAATTAGGTTTATTTTCTGATATGTAACATAGACTATAGTGTCACATAATTATATCATTTATTGAAGATGACCACTTTATAGAGCAAACAGTCCTATAGATAAAACACTCCTTCCACTGATGTTCTACATTTTGCACTAAAAAGCAAATGGAATATTTTCTATACATATAATCATCTCTAGCATTATGGGCAAGATAGATAATTCTAGAATTATAGACTTATAGAATATAGAATTATAGAATAATTATAGAATTATTAAAAAAACATTATGTACATAAATAATGTCATCTGGAATATACTGACAATCCACTGTGAAACTCTTTGTAAATATTCTAAAAAGTTCTAAAAAGTCAGAAAACTCCTGGTGGAATTGTTAAAAAATATTTTGATTCACTCGTTATTTTGAATCGGTTCTCAAAGATTCGTTTAACAGAATCGTTCCAAAAGAATGAATCGTTCTGCTATTGCCACACAAGCGGTTTTCAATAAAGTTTTTCCGTCTCTTTCATTTCAACATGGCGGAGTACGATTTAACAACTAAAATCGCTAATTTTTTAGATCGACATCTTGTTTTTCCTTTACTGGAATTTCTATCCGTTAAAGAGGTATGAGCGTTCTTATAATAATCCGTGTATAGTGTGATGTTTGTTTATTTTAAAACCAGGATTTAATGTATGATCTGACTCACATGTAGCCGCTTAGCTAGTAGCCGGCTTGGAGGCTAGCTGCGTACACGGCTAGCTAACAAAATTCTTTCCTGACAAGCTCGCTCAGTTCCATTAAAAGACAACACATTCTCCACCTCGTTTCATTTAAATGTTATTGTTATCTGCCATCATTTTCAACACATCCATTTATAGTTAAAATACAAATTAATTGATTAGCTGATCATAACATCTAGCTTTGTTTTGTTAGCCTGTTTATTTAAGCAGCCCAGTGTCTCGTTAGCCGTGCTGCAGAAATCTAAGTACAATTTGGTCTTATTTTAGATTTACAATGAGAAAGAGCTGCTTCAAGGAAAGCTGGACCTCCTCAGCGACACCAACATGGTGGACTTCGCCATGGACGTGTATAAGAATCTTTATGCAGACAGAGAGATTCCACACGGTAAGTGTGTCTAGCTTTCCTATTGATCTCATCACGCCATCTCTACCATTATAATATTGTTTACCCAGAACATGAGTGATTAGGGATTGCTACTGAGTGAACAGATTTAACTGAGTGTTCCTCCTTCTGAAAGAATCCATCTCAGTGTATAGATTAAGTGAAACCTTCCAGCTTTGGAAAACACATTTGCTTTATGTTAAAGTCATGTGTATTAAGTGATGTTTCCTTGTTTATCTTTTTGTTGGTTCAGCGTTAAGAGAGAAAAGAACTGCGGTTGTGGCACAGCTGAAACAGCTCCAGTCAGAAACCGAGCCCATCGTTAAGATGTTTGAAGATCCAGAGACCACCAGGCAAATGCAGTCTACCAGGTGGGAATGTGACTACTTATGCTACAGCGTTTTATATAAATTATTAACCGCATCTCTAAATCAGAATCAGAATTTGGTTCCAGCTGTTTGTGACTCTCAAATGTACAGACATAAATAACACTACTATGTGTATAGGACAGCTTCAATGACTGCAGTGTAGAACAGCATCAACAGCTCCTGTGGCAGACCGCACGTACCTTAATTGACGTAGAAAGTACATTCTCTGCTCGGATCTTTTTGATGATGGAGTTTATGTTGCACTCCCATTTCAGGTCTTGGGAAATGATAGTGCCCAGAAACTTGATGGTCTCCACAGATGACACCGGGCTGTTGGATTTTGTGAGGGGGAGTAGTGTTTTGGGGTCTTTTCTAAAGTCCACTATCATCTCCACAGTTTTGAGGGTGTTTAGCTCCAGACTGTTCTGACTGCACCATTGCACCAGCCGCTTCACCTCCTGCAGATATGCAGACTCATCGCCATCTTGGATGAGACCGATGAGCGTAGTATCATTTGCAAATTTCAGGAGTTTTACAATTGGGCCACTTGAAGTGCAGTCATTAGTATAGAGGGAGAATAGCAGTAAGGAGTGGACATCCCTGAGGAGCGCCAGTGCTGATTGTGCGAATGCTGGAGGTGACACCTCCCAGTCTCACCTGTTCTTTCCTGCCTGTCAGGAAGCTGGTGATCCACTGAAATATGGAAGGGAGTATAGTGAGCCTTAGGAGTTTGGAGTGGTGAGTTTCCGTTATTATTGTATTAAAAGCCGAACTGAAGTTTACAAAGAGAATCCGGGCGTATGTTCCTGGGCAGTCCAGGTGTTGCAGAATGTAGTGCAGTCCAATGACCCCTTGTAGTTTGTGATGTCTTGCAGGCCTTTCCACACTGATGCAGGGTTGTTAGCTGAAAACCTGCTTTTCAGCTTTGTAGAGTAGCAAAGCTACTCTTTCTGTGATGTGTGCTCAGATTTTAGGTAATAATTAGGATGACAACGCTTTTATCTCAGCTGCCACACTGTGAATAAAATTACACAGTGGATTTTGGACAGGGGGAAAAAGGAACCTTATACACTTTATACAGAGATTTGTCCTCCCCTCTGTAGGCATCTTCCTTGGCATGTCAAAGTTGTTTCAGTGTGACTGTGAACCATGGCTTGTTGTTACTGAATTTGCAGAAGGATTTGGTTGGCGCACACACGTCTTCACAAAAACTGATGTAAGATGTCACTCTGTCAGTCAGTTCATCCAGGCTGTCAGTTCCAGCCTTAAAGATGCTCCATTCAGTGCAGTCAAAACAGTCTTGTAGTTCCTGCTTTGCCTCACTGGTCCATCTCTTCACTGTTTTGACTACAGGCTTAGCAGATTTTAGTTCTGCCTGTATGTTGGAATAAGATGGACCAAGTAATGATCGGAGTTCCCCAAGGCTGCCCTGGGTACAGATTGATATGCGGCCTTAATAATTGTGTAGCAATGATCCAATGTATTTTTCTCTGTTAAATCTCCAAGGTTAATAAAAAGAGAATCTGGATTATTTTGCTCCAAGCCTGATATTTGGTTTGCCAGGTTTTTCAGTGCATCACTCGCGTTGGCCTGCGGTGCGATGTAAACTCCGATCAGAATGAATGAGGAGAATTCCCGCGGTGAATAAAAGGGTTTACAGTTTATGAACAAAGATTCCATGTTTGGGCTGTAGTATTTATTCAGCACTGTGACATCTGTGCACCAACGTTCATTAATGTAGAAGCAGAAACCGCTGCTTTTCATTTTACCCGATAGCTCTGTTGCACGATCCGCTTGGTTTAGAAGCCCGAGAGAAGCAATCCGCTGTCCGGGTTTGAGTGACTGAGCCAAGTTTTGGTTTGATGTCATTGTTTGTTCCGTTAAGAAGTCTTTGTATGTTCCGTTAAGACTGATTCGAACATTTTAATAGCATTTTTTTTATTCTATTGAAATTATTTCTGCATACATTAGGGCATTAGCTGAATGACATGTTAGAGCAGATAAAGCCCTGCACATTGCAAGACAGGAAGGTTGGTCCAGGACCAGAACCTTCGATATCCACAATATGAGCAATATTTACAGATGCTAGCCTGTGGCTATGAAACAATGGTGTCACTCATTACATTATAATCATTTGTAACTCTTGTTTGCATTATATAGAAGGACCAAAGTTTAGAAACGCTCATGCGTAGTTTCCTGTCTCACAAAATGTTGTTCCAATCCTACATGAAGGCGCTATTATTTCAGGACATATGAAGGTTTTTTTTTTATCTACTCATATAGTTCATCTTTAGTCATATTATAAAAACGAGGTTAAGTGGTTGTTGTTGTGTGTCACAGAGACGGGAGGATGCTGTTTGATTACTTGGCTGAAAAACACAATGTAAGTTGTTGCACTATGTCCTTTGTTTTGTTTTTTTTTTTGGTCTGACGCTGGAATAAAGTCAAGAGCTGCTAATGTGTGTTTGTGTTCAGTTTCGTCAGGAGTACTTGGACACACTTTACCGGTATGCTAAGTTCCAGTACGAGTGCGGTAACTACTCTGGTGCTGCAGAATATCTCTACTTTTTCCGTGTGTTGGTGAGTTTTGCTTTTATTTGTATTTCTGTTTGCACAATTTCAACTTCTTTTCAAACCGAATAAAACATTCTTCATTTCAAATTGTTTCACTATATATATGCTTTACTACATAAGGTATATATTAGGGCTGGGCGATATGAGTGATGTCATATACTGACTCGTAAAGATATTTGTGTGATACCTTTTTAGATTTTTGCATACATACATGATGCATATCTAGATTTATAGACCCAACATTTTATTTAATGTCTGCAAAATCTAAGTGTTTGAATTAAAAATTAAAAAATATATATATTCATTAAAAAAATAAATTATTAACAGGTAATTGGAAAATTTCTAAATTACAAAAATAAAATAAATAAAACTAGCTGCTTTGAATTATGAACAAGTAAAATTCAAGTAAAAAGCCTTCTGTAATTTGTGTACAGAACGAGGTTGTTCCAGTGAATTTTATACATTTATACCTATTTTTTTGCCAAACACAGGCTGTATGTTTAGACAAGTAAAACACTTGATCTTAAACATTAAATACAATTATTTCTCCTAATCTTAATGCACTTAGTTGCATTATGAATAGTATTTTGGCAACATTAATAACAGATCCCTTTATGCAATAAAATAATTTGAAAAAAACTGAAAGCCATGAATTCTGGGAAACTGCTGTGGATATGTAGAAGCATCTCTGTGGATGATCGGATGCTTCAGCAGCAGTTACCTGTCTCCTAACTTGCTGATGGTCCATGTTACTAAAGAATTATGTTGAAACTTTCTTTTGTCTTGGTTTGACACTTTTTTCCTTTCTCCTCTCAGGTTCCTTCCACAGATAGGAACGCACTGAGCTCTTTGTGGGGGAAACTGGCCTCTGAGATCCTCATGCAGAACTGGGAGGCAGCTATGGAGGATCTGACTCGCCTCCGTGAGACCATCGACAACAACGTGAGTTTGGAACGGTTTAAAACATGTTTTATTAACGTGCCAAATTCTAGATTTTGATCAGCCATAACAGTGGTGGGATATATCAGGCACCAGTCAGTTTTCAATGTTGAGGTGTTAAAAGCTGGAAGACCCAAGCAGGTCTTATGGGGTACCTAGCAATCATATGCCCCTTTTTCACCAAAAAGAACCAGGTGCTGGTTCAGAGCTAGTGCTGGTGCTGGTTCAAAGTTGGTACCACTGGCAAACCTTCTAAGAACCAGTTAGAGAGCCATCACAGAGCCGGGTCTGACGTCACTGTATACGGGTCACATTTCCCAGCAACGTTAGCGCAGCAGCGGAAAACACATCAACAATGGCGGATGTTGCTTTACTGTTAATGCTCATGGCTTTGTGAACCTACATTGGCATCCAAACACGGCGAATCCAACGTGTACGTGCAGCTCTGTGTAATCTGTATAAACGGAGGTTGTAATCGAGAAAGTACATATTATTTTATCATTTAATAAAGAAAAAAAGGTAGCCTTAGCATGTAGCTACCTACTATCATGTGTGCTGATAATTGATCATATTGAGGTAAAGTAAAAGTGTATTTAACATTAGTATACTTAAGGTACATTATCAAATGCGCTAACAGTAGCCCCGCCCACAGCCCCTGACACAAGCGGTTCTTAAGTCTAGACCAGCAACATTTTAAGAACCACTTTTCCTGGTTCAGAGCCGGTGCTTTGGCTGTCGAAAAAGAAAGAACTGGTTCTAAATTAGGCTCCGGCTCCGAACCAGCACTCAAACTGCCTCGGGGAAAAGAGACTATAGTCTTGGGGCCGTGGGTGTCCAGAGCTCATAATAGAACATGTCCAGTACGTCTAATATGTGCCAGACAAACAAGTCTGATCCATCTCACAACCTATAGATAGATACCACAGCACACCTTCAGAGCTCGTATGGAGTCCATGCCTCAGAACGCTAGGGCTGTTTTTGACTTACAGACTTAAGGAACATGTTAATATATTTTCACTTCTTATTAGTCAGCGGTTGAATAATACTCTTTCATTGAATACAATTAACACTGCTTACATTTTAATAATACAGAGATATTGGTATTGGTATTGGACAAAAAATGAATGTAAAGCATTAGCATCATTTTGTGCAGCCTTATTTTAACCTGCTCTGTCAACAAGCAAGAACATGGGTGTGCGGTTCATTAATCATATAAATCTGTAGATTTCAGCAGGATATTAGCTGCGCTCTGTGCTTAATTTTTCATGTGATTACACTGTGATTACTTTTCAAACACATCTGTGTTACAGAAAGCTTTTATGCTGTACCATGGGTGTCATGGACATGTGTCTATTCATTTTTTCCCTCCTCGTAGTCGGTCAGTTCTCCTCTCCAGTCCCTGCAGCAGAGGACGTGGCTCATTCACTGGTCTCTGTTTGTTTTCTTCAATCACCCCAAAGGCAGAGACAACATCATCGATCTGTTCCTGTACCAGCCTCAGTAAGTACAGCATGCTGAGAATTCATATCGGAGCAAATGCTTGGTTTGTAAGCGTAGAATTAACACACTTTTTGAAATGCAGGAATTTTAGCGTGACCAGATAACAAGCTCAGACCCCATTTCAGCTCTCGGGTATAACATAAACCAGTGGTCCCCAACCTTTTTTTTCACCGGTCAATGTTTGATAATTGTACACAGCCCGATGAGGGTGGGGGGTGGTGGCTATACAATTAAATTAAAATTAATAATTTTAATTTAATTGTATTTAAACATGCCTTTTTAACTTTTGCACATGCGCCGTATTGGTGTGGCTTTAGGTGACGTCTCTCAGCTCCCTTTTAACCTCCTGTCCATGGAAATTGTACAAACCCAAGAGAAATACACGACAGTAAATAAAATGGAAATAATTTAATGTTCCTTGGGCGGCCTGGTACCATTTAGTCCATGGAACGGTACCGGTCCGCGGCCCGGGGGTTGGGGACCACTGACGTAAAGCATACATCCAGCCTGTTTGTTCTGGTCTCATGGCTTTGTGTATATTTGGAAAATTCTCATTTGTATAGAGACAATTGCACATGCTTTATATTTTCAGGTCTACAGTTATGGAGTGTATACTGGAGAGTTTCTCAGCCACTGTGTGGGTGGTGTACAATTCTCAGCATTAGAGTGACACTGACATAGAAGTGTATCATGTATAGGAGTTGTAGTATTTAATATATCCCAGCCTCACTGCTCATACACTCGTACCAGCATTACCAGTCATACCACTGTTCTACTTTACGCAAGTTATGAGTAATAACAGTGCACTATGTTTTATTAAAATTCAGTGTTAACTGTTAAAACTAGCAAATGCACCAGTACACTGCTATTTGAAATGTAACACTAGTCCTGATTTCTTAATGATCGCTAACACATGAGAGCAATCCGGTTGCATCTTTCAGTCACTATCCCAGACACCTGAAACAGGTAGATTGCATAGCTATGAGATTTAAATTTTTTTTTTTTTGCCCTGAAATATTTTCAATTCAATTTTTAACAAATCAATTTTATTTATTTGTATTGCGCTTTAAACATTGGACATTGTCTTTAAAGTAGCTTAAGTATAGAATAAGTATAGAAACATTTAAAATAAAAGTTTTTAAGTTGAATTTACTATTTATCTCTAATATTTATCCCTGATGTACAAGCCTGAGGTGATGGTGGTGATGATATGGTAAAGAAACCTTGAGAAGAACCTCATTCTCATTTGAGTGACACTAGGCAGTAAATAATGCCCTTTGTAGTTTGTAGTCAAGTGGAATTGTGACGTTTTACAGCATTTCTCTGTACTACCGTGTAACTCCTGGTGGTTTCTGGTTGTTTCTTGCAGGTATCTGAATTCTATACAGACCATGTGCCCACACATCCTGCGCTACTTAACCACAGCTGTCATTACTAATAAGGATGTGAGGAAGCGCAGGCAAGTCCTCAAAGACCTGGTCAAAGTGATTCAACAGGTAAAATACTGTTTTAATACTGTTAGGAGGAGGGTGTGTGTTTGTGTGTGTGTGTGGGGTTGTAAGAGGAGGGAGGGGCTGGGAGGGGATGGGAGGGGGTGCGGGAGAGATGGAGAGGACCAGAAAAAAAAAATCCCCAAATATTTATTTTGTTATTTTTTGTTAAGAACTGCATATACTCTAAGCCTTATCTGGCGGAACATGCAAAGACCGCAGATATAATTTGATCAGATGACAATGAAGGTTTTATAAAATGGACAAACCCAAGTGAAGATTAGTTATTAATTTAACACTCTAATAGTCTTCCATTTTCCATCAGTCCTCATGGTCACCCGATAAAGAGTCACTTTATTTCTGTCGTCTTTCTGCTCACATCCAGAGATTCTTCTGTTTGTCTTCATTGTGCTCTCATTACTATGAAAGTCAATAAGAGCAGTATCCTGCAGGGTTTTAAAAAAAGAAAATGGCCATTATACTATAATGACTTCTCCAAACAGCCCATTAAGCTTTGTGTTCTATTGACACCACAGTACCAGGATAAATTGCTGTATATTATAAATTAATGATCCGTTATTATGACACACACATCCCTGTGTTTTTATATATAGCTACCTAAATATGAAAGTTTTCTTCAATTTAACACGGACACCTTGAGGAAATGTCCAAGTACCAGTTTATATATATTTATTATTATTATTATTATTATTATTATTATTATTATTATTATTATTATTATTATTATTATTATTATTTTATATATTTTCCCCTTCCCTTTTGGACTGTAGAGCTTTTTCTTCCTACATGACTACTTGTGCTTGCTCTATCTATGCCTTGCTTAAAATGCTGCTGTGTGTAAGTAACTCCTGGTGAGCTGCTTGCTTCCAGTCCTGTATAGTTGATGCGAGCTGTCATATTAGTAGAGGGATAATGCTAAGTTCTGTTTTTCTTTCCTGCCTCAGGAGTCTTACACATACAAGGATCCCATCACGGAGTTTGTGGAATGCCTGTATGTTAACTTTGACTTTGACAGCGCTCAGAGGAAACTCAGGGAGTGTGAATCGGTAAGCTCACAACCTGCTGTGTCTGTGTGTGTCTGTGTGTGTCTGTGTGTGTGTCTGTGTGTGTGTCTGTGTGTGTGTCTGTGTGTGTGTCTGTGTGTGTGTCTGTGTGTGTGTCTGTGTGTGTGTCTGTGTGTGTGCGTGTCTGTGTGTGTGCGTGTCTGTGTGTGTGCGTGTCTGTGTGTGTGCGTGTCTGTGTGTGTGCGTGTCTGTGTGTGTGCGTGTCTGTGTGTGTGCGTGTCTGTGTGTGTGCGTGTCTGTGTGTGTGCGTGTCTGTGTGTGTGCGTGTCTGTGTGTGTGCGTGTCTGTGTGTGTGCGTCTGTGTGTGCGCCTGTGTGTGCGTCTGTGTCGGTGTGTCTGTGTCGGTGTGTCTGTGTGTGCGCCTGTGTGTGCGCCTGTGTGTGCGCCTGTGTCGGTGTGTCTGTGTGTGCGTCTGTGTGTGCGTCTGTGTCGGTGTGTCTCTGTGTTTGTCTGTGTGTCTCTGAAATTTTTTTTTCCATAGGCTAGACTGGTCATCTCTGGTAGTTGGTACCAAATATTAGCTTAGGTTTATAATACAAACTGTTGCTTTGAGCTCGAAGTCCATTTGCATGCTATATCCTTGTCCTGTGTAATTTACTGCTTCTACTCAAAGTGCCACTGCTGTCAGAATAAAAGCCGTCGAGCTTTTCCTCAGATCTATACGGCTCTCGCGTCTCAGTTTTCCAGAAAAGGAAAAATCATTTCTGAACTGCATGTCAATATTTATATAGTACGATTTAGCTTCTTTTAGAACAGGTTGATCTATTTATGATCTTTATGATCTGAGCGATCGTGCTGGTCATGTCATTGATCACTAACTTATCCAGAGTTATGTTAGAAATCATAATGCCATCGCTTTTTGAAAGAAGGTTTAAAGCAGGCAGTCTACACTGTGAGTGGCAGGAGACACAGCTAATCTGGGAAGTGAGTGAGCTTGGGGGAAAGCTGGAGAATGTTACTGTAGATTCTTGTTTGTATTGTTACACAGCAATTATAGCCAGCTGTCAATTCTGTTTGTTTGTATTTTTGCATTTCAAACACCGTCAAATTAGTATTTAAGTTTGCTTTAATTTCAGGGGGCCTTCATGTTGTGTACTTCATCACGTTAGCTAAACCTGGTGTGTAGATAATGTTTGCCATCTAGTGACTAGTGAGACACTTCTGTACACATCAGACAATTTTACCCTCAGAGTCATGTGAATTCACATGAATAATGAAAAGCGCATTACAGTTCTTTTATAGACAAAATATTTAATAGTTTTCAGAGAGGAACTTTCCCACTAGAAATGAGACTATGGCATAAAATGACAGAAAGCCTTATTTTAATTACTCTCAGTGCTCATCACGAAACGATCACTAATGAGGGAAGAATAATTAACTAGAAGAATATTTGCCACTTTTTCTTCTCCAGATTTGGGGCGTAATTGGATGCCTGCAATGTGGCATGATTAAAAAGAGAACAGTTAGGCTTGATTAGTCTGATTATGCAGCATAAATACCAGCATTTGGTACCGATCCCTTTCACTGTTCTGCATGCTGATTAATCATGTAGCTCACCGGATCTAAACTGAGACGCAAACGAAGCATCTAACAGTTTACACACTTATAAGTTTCATGCTTTCACTTTGCAAATCTCTTCTTTGATTTAGTAAGTAAGTTTATTTATGGAGCACATTTAAAATGGACTTACACTGACCAAAGTGCTGTACAAAACACTACAATTACAACACAATTTTCTGGTGCCTGGAGGGAGATGATTCCTCAGTGGAGGAGCAGCTACTGCAAACACTCAATCAGCTTTCGATTTAAGGTGAGATCTAGTAGGGACGTGTTGGAGAGCATATTCAGAAGACCTAAGGGACTTAGGTGCTGAGGTACGAATGAATTAGGTCTGTAATGTAAGAAGGTGCCTGTCCTATGTTCTGTAAAACAATTAAAAGAAGAGTTCTGCGGAGTTCTGGACCATCTGCTGACCTGCTAATGAGGATTTGGGGAGATCGATGTATACGGACCTTGACTTCGATTTAAGGTCACGTTCTTAATGCGGTGGCATTTGTTTTCTAATGTACAGTTGAATCTCTTTCAAAAGGAACAAAAAGTGCATATAAGACAACATCTCACACACAAACACGATGAGTATCAACAGGTCAAGAGTTTGATGCTTGTGGAAGTTTATGTCCAAAAGAGGCGTCAAAACATCAAATCTGCTCAAGGATGAAACGTGGCTGCTTTTCACTACATAAAACTTACTTTAAAAAACGTCAGTGGTAAGATTGTTGTAAGATTGTTGTATCATTCTTATATGTTGTATGGCATGACTTATTTTAATACTTATATTTGTATAGAGCTTCAATTCAAATGGTCTCAAAGCAGCTTTATATTTGCCCTAATCGACAAGCCGGAGGACAAACTCCCTGAGACAATATGTGAAGAAACCTTAAGAGGAACCAGACTCAGAAGAGAACTTTTACTTTCTGACGTCTCCGAGCTATAGTACGGGTAATGTGTAATCATTTTGGGTTTGTTTTCAGGTCCTAGTGAATGACTTCTTCCTGGTGGCTTGTCTGGAGGATTTTATCGAGAACGCTCGCCTGTTCATCTTCGAGACATTTTGTCGAATCCATCAGTGCATCAGCATCAGGTACTGACTATAAAGCGTAGCACGGTAATCCTCTTAGCACTGTAAAAAGAGGTTAGCTTGGTGTGAATGTGCACTCTCCTGCCAAGATCATTGGGATTTCAGCCAAGCCCTTAGGAGAGCGGATACAAATTGCAGCAGGGTGGATTTTAGGAGCCATACAGATTGAGCTGAAAGAAAAAGAAGCATACAGCAGTATTTTCTGTGTGAAGACTTGGATGCTTCACTTTTTTCTTTTTCTAATGTTTTGATCTGTTCATGTCCTGAGTGAACCAATCAGTATGTATCTGTTATCATCGTAGCATTTATTTTTTACACTTAGTTATACTAAGGTAATATAGACCAGCTTAATAGTTAATAATTCATTTTCAGAGACATGGTTTAATGAGTCTGTTGATCAGCACGGGGATGAAACTGTATTGATTTAACTTTGAACGGTTTGCCCTTATTGTCATTTTTACATTTTTACTCTGCTTTCTTTTCCTCTATTTTCTTTTCTCTTCTCTCATGCTGGGTTGCTCTTCCATCCCATCTGCAGCATGTTGGCAGATAAGCTGAACATGACCCCCGAGGAGGCAGAGCGATGGATAGTAAACCTAATTCGTAACGCCAGGCTGGACGCTAAAATCGACTCCAAACTGGTGAGAAAGCCCAGAGGCCCCGCTGCTTCTTTTTCCATTAGTCCAGTCTGCCAGTGCCGTGCAGTCCGGTGAGACCAATGAAGCAACCGATGAGCCGTTAGATTTTATCAGCAGCTTTTATTCCCTTAAGCCTCTTCTGGGAAGCTTCATGTGTGATTAGAAATTGGTAGTGATGGGTAAAGAACGTAAACATCAGTAAAATCTTCAGGCTTCTTGTAAGAGAACAGTGTAAAAAAATTTTTGGTTTAATTTAAAAATAAAATAATGATTTTTTTCCTGCATAATCAGGTTTTTCCAATATGAAATGTCTATAATTACTGCCAACATTTATACTGATTTCTTAAACCATCATTCATTCATTTTATTTATTTTATTCCTGTGCACTAAGTCCTTTAGGTAATTCTCAAAATCTTTGTTTAAAAAGCCTGATCCTTGACTAGGCACATTTTTTTTGTTGCCTCTGCTTTCATTCAGTGCTTTCAGGTTTTTGATTTATACAATCAGATTTTATTTAATATTTTCAGCATTTTTATATTTATTTTCTGAATGTCTCCTTATAATTTGAGTAATTTGAGTTTTTTTAACCTATACACTTATTTCAATTCTTAAAATTGCACCAAATTACTGTATATGTGATTTGCACTTTAAATACTGTTCTAATTTCTCTGTACTCATTATAGTGACTGTAAAAGAATCTTGAAGCTGCGTGATAAATTACGAGCCTTCTGTCTAACATGGAAATCTTTAAACTTGGAAATCGTTTCAAACCCAGCTTTGCTCCATATTAACGTCATTTAATCTACATTAGACTCTGTACTAAATGTGTTTAGATAATAAACTGTGCCCTTGGGCTCTGCAGGGTCATGTGGTGATGGGAAACAATGCCGTGTCCCCGTACCAGCAGGTCATCGAGAAGACTAAGAGTCTGTCTTTCCGTAGCCAGATGCTCGCTATGAACATCGAGAAGAAGATCAGCCACAGCAACAGAAATGAGGTGCAGAATGTAACCGAATGCCACATTAAATGAGAGGAACATGTCTTATCATTTTCTATATTATTTTCTGTCTAGAGTAGACATGTTAATGTTCAACCAAAATTATTCTAACTTCCAGAAGAATCTAATGATTTAATTTTTTTTTACAGACCCCGAACTGGGCTGCTCAGGACACCAGCCTCTATTAGACCAGAGGGAACGTAGCCATCTCTATTACACTCAGCCCGTGATTCAGCTAGCATTTTAACTTTATTTTTTATTAATATCTCCCAGAAATGAAACTCCGATTTCTTTCATGCTTCATGTTTTTAACCCAGTTTAACTACTTTTGTCAGTATTGTATCGTAACAACTGCAACCTCGTACAACCCTGTACACCGAGTGTCTGTATTGATGACGTGAAATAAACCAATCCCAAATTTGCGTGTGTTCTTTATATTCCACATTGTTGTAGGCCAATAGCGTCCATCAGGGTTTTGAGTCAACAAGTTCTAAATAGAACAAATTATTTGTTTATTTTACTTTTTTTTTTATTTTATTTTTATTTCCTTGTTGAGGTGACTGAGTTTGCAAGCAAAATTAAATGTCTAAATATTTTTTATTAAATGCCAGCTTAACATGAGTTAAACATGATACAGCAACATAATTATTTATTTTCCACAAATCAAAGCTAACAGGTTTTGCATTGCACTTCTTTGGGGGTTTGATTTCCTCATATATCCACTCTGTGTACTCCGGTATCCTACCCAGTCCAAAGACGTGTTGTAGGATGACTGGCATCTCTTAAGTTTTCTGTACTGTGTGATTGGGCATCCCATCTCTTTGTGCCATGAGTCTCCGGGATAGGCTCGGCTCAGCTCAGCTCCTGGTTCCCCACCACCTTGTGGTGCAACAATTGGCTGGATTTATACTTAGCATTGTTTAATACTGTTTAATCTTCCGTAACCTGTTCAGGGTCTTAATAAATCCGAAAACTGTAAAGCAAGAATACACCATTATCATGTCACGTACATACACTAACACAAAAAAGCAATTTAGTTATAACCTGGTATAACTTGGTCTTCGAGGTGGGAGGAAATTAAACCCTGTGGAAGCTACAGGGAAAATATACATTACCTTAAGCTCAGGATAGATCCTGAGACCATGAAGATGTTAAGCATCGATGCTACTTGTTAAATTGGCTTATCTGGACTACTACTGATGCATTGAACTACTGACTGAAAGGTTGCAAGCTTCAACTGCTCGGTTGCATAAATGAGACAAATATATAGTTAGATGCTCTGGGTATCTGCCAAAAGTTGTAAATGTGTGTGCATGCATGGTGCTCTGTAATGGACCCATACCTAATGCTCAGTGCTTCCTAGATAAACACTGAATTTACTAAGACTGATGGTTATGAACATGGGTATGAACATGTTTGAGTATAGTATGTCCACTAGATGGCAGCAGCGTCCATCTTCATTTCGTACAATATCTATACTTCCATATTCGACTTTTCTTTTGTTCTTGCTTATCATGACTGTAAATACTCAGCACACCACAGTCTGATACGGATTCCTATTAAATACAGAACATGCATTTTGTTTGGAGTGAAAATTGAGAGGTAGTAGCCTGGAAACATTGTTTACTTTTTTTTTTATTATTGTTTTACTTCTGTCTATGCATTTTTTGGTTTTATGTGAGCTCTTGGTGAACCTGCTGGAATGGCATGTGTGTTAGAACATATTGACAAATTTAATCTTCATCTTTTGAATGCAAGTTTCCTGTCCAAAACTCATATAACAAAATATGAATATAAATATTCTGGGGTTTTAGTACACAAATCCTCCTTTTGTCTGCTGTAAATGACACAGTTAAATACTTTATTGTTATAAACATTCCAGTTACGCCTATATTCAAACATGCATTAACTGCAGGAGTATTTCTGAAACCTGGGCTGTTGAGATATGGCGCATTATAAAGCGCCTCCAGTGCATTTCTGAGCAATGCCCCTTCATCTAGAAGACCTAGAGAAAACCATGTACAGTACGTGCGTGCGTGTGTGTGTGTGTGTGTGTGTGTGTGTGTGTGTGTGTGTGTGTGTGTGTGTGTGTGTGTGTGTGTGAGAGAGAGAGAGAGAGAGAGAGAGAGAGAGAGATGCAAAGGAGAGTGAAATCAGTCAAGACAGAAAGTGTGTGTGTGTGTGGTGTGTGTGTGTATGTGTGTGTGTGTGTGTGTGTGTGTGTGTGTGTGTATGTGTGTGTGTGTGTGTGTGTGTGTGTGTGTGTGTGTGTGTGTGTGTGTGTGTGTGTGTGAGAAAGAGAAAGAAAAAGAGAGTAATAGGGAGAGAGTGTGTGAGAGAAAGGGATTCAAAGAAGAGTGAAAGCAGTCAAGTGTGTGTGTGTGTGTGTGTGTGTGTGTGTGTGTGTGTGTGTGTGTGTGTGTGTGTGAGAGAGAGAGAGAGATGAATGTTCGTCTTTAGCCCGCGCGCTCCTGTGCCGGTGAACATAACGCACGTGCCTGCGCGCGCTCACTCTCCCAGCAGAGCTGACGTGGGCTGTGGGCTCGATCTCGTCCAGCTGTTGCGCATCTGGCTGTGCCGCTGTGCCACTTAATCAGCAGCGTTATACAAGGACAAGACAGAGATTAGCCCTCGAGAATGGATGCGTTACATGACTGGGTCCTGGCGTACCCGGCTCCGGCCCGGCTGGTCTGGGTTCTGGCTCTGGTTCTGGCTACTCTGCTGGTTTGGAGTCTGTTTTTCTGCTGCTGGGAGAATCGCAGCTCGGTGTCTCCTCTAGAGAGATACCTCTCAGGTAAGAACTGCTTTCGTTCTAGCGTCTGAAATCAGCTTCTCTTACTTTTATACATTATAATCAGCTGATAAAGTGCACAATAGAGCTTTAGTTTCTCGCCTCGCCGGCGCCCTGAAAAGAAATGACTCATAAAACAGAGATCCTGTTTAAAAAAGGCATCATATAAGCTACTGCGAAAATAACTCAAAGTGGGAAGACTTTCCTTTTCCATTCATCCATTCAGTTTTGTCGGTTTCCAAGGTAATGTTTTCCATTTTCCGTAAAGAGAAGCTTTTTTATTGGCCTGGGCTGAAGAATGTGGTCAGTTCTGTGTTGCCTGTTTATGTGCAGCTCCACTCACATCATTCTTTGGTGTTGACATTTCAGGGGGCGTTTTCAAACCTCCAAATCACACACTGCTGTGCCTACCACTTTATTACAGGGTTCAAAAAATAAAAAATTCCCTTTGCTGAAAGATGTCAGCTATTTGCTTCTTAAAGGAAAAATCCACCCTGGATGACTTACATAACAAAAAGTATAATCAATAGTCGATCTTCAAGAGTGTAAAATATTTAATTTCTTCTGGTTTAAACTTTTTTCAGTGACATGTAGGTAGCCTAGTGATGTAGGTGTTGGGTGACCAATCGTAAGGTTGAATGGGCCCCAGAGCAAGGCCCTTAACCCTTACTTGTATAAAAATAATAGAATGTAAGTCACTCTAGATAAGGGTGTTTGCTGAATCCTGTAAATAGTTTTGATAGTGACTATACAAGTTATAGCAGAGCTTCTGTCAAGCTATTTTGCATATCCTGCTCAAATAGGTCACCTTACAAAAGCATTAAATTTGCTAATGACACTATCAGTGCCATCATGTCTGTTATCCTGTAGATTCCTACTGTAACTAGCAGAGCTTAGTCTCTGCTATAACTCAGCTTAACTATGTAATATAACCGCATTGCATTCTGGAACTATTCAGCCATTATTTGTCATTGCTACAGTTTTTAAGCCAGATTCTTCATAAATATGACAGTTAAGGGCCTTGCTCATGAGAGGACCTGGGATTGAACTCACAACCCTCTGATTGGTAGCCACACACCTTAACCACTAGGCTACCACATGTCCAACACATGTACTCGAGTTCCTCAAGATCCTCTTAAACACCACTGTATGTGTGCTAGCAATGTCCCTCTGTCATGTCAGAGCAGCAGACAGGAAGAATTAAAGTACAGCAGCAACCATGTGATTCAGGGTAGGGCTGTCTTTTCATGTCACTTATATTACACTTAAGAATGCACAGGGAGAAAAACAAAGCAAAACAAAGAGATTACTATTTTTAGACAGCAATGGCACATATTTTGATAATCCTGATGAAACTGAATCTGGAATACGGAAAAGTCTGCTTGCTTTTTAGGAGCAGGCTGGAGAAATGACATTTTTTTATTCAATTGTTTAATTTCATTTTATCGCTGTTTCAGGTATCATTTTCAATGGCATCATGTTACAAAAATAGAAAATAATAATATGAAGTAAACCTTTATATTTAGTTACAGCAAAATCTGTACAATAGAATTAAATCTGTACAATAAAATTAGATCTGTACAATAAAATTACAGTAAATCTGCACAATAGCCAGCTGTTTAATCAGTGTCTAGATCCTTTAACCTTTATGCAGCTATTTTATTGTTGTAGCACTTATCAGTAGCTAATAAATGGCTAATCGTTCATAACATGACTACTACGTAAGTGTGTCTCTTAAAGAAAATGCTACTACAGGTGAGACACCTTCACTTGCTTAGTATGGATGATGAATTCTCATGAATTTTTGGTCAGGAAGAAGCCTGAGGTCTTCCCTCAAGCTGCACTAAAACAAGTCTGATCTCAGCAGCCTGCTGTGTTTACATTTGTACAGTACTCTGGTCCTAGATGTTAGCTTCACTTATGTCACTTCCCTCTGTTTGCTTTACATCCAGGCAAATTATAAGCTGTGTATTTCTAGATCACTTTTGTGTTTTGAGCATTTGTGTCTACTAATATTTAAATCCTTTTTGCTTCCAGCCATGAAGAAGAACTCAAAGACAAAGCATCAAAGTCAGGTAACTCAGTAACCATAATAACTCATTACATTTAGCATTTTGTCTTGTTTTCTGAAATGCATGTGTATTTGTAGAGGGAATCTTCTGGCATATTATTTTTGACTTGTTTAATCAGTTCAAATATTTTGAAGCATGTATTTTGCCTAGATGTATCTAAACTATTTCAATGACATGTTCTTTATAGCAGCCCCTAGAGGCCAGTAATGAGCCAGTGAACTTTTTTTTTTTTTTTTTTTTTTAAACTTTTTGTATATTCTGTAAGACAAACATGTGGTGAAATGTGCAAAAAAAGCTAAAGACTTTACAGCATCTGGAGACTTTTTTCCCCCAAGAAGATCACAGCTAACACACAGCTAATCATTTAATTTTCTTGTGGTGATACATTTCTATGGTGATAAATAGCTTCATCTGAGCTCTACTGAATAAAATAAATGTGTTTTAAAGACTTATGTCTTACAGATCTTTTTCAAGAACTGTATTATTTATTATTATAGCTGTATTACAAAAACCACAAAAATTATTAAGCCACTAGAAGCCTTCATTGCCTTCATTTATTTAACATAAACAAACATAAACATAGTGAAATGATGTTTGTCATATGCCTCAGCTTATTAAGAAGTTAGCTTCAGAACACAGGGCCAGTCAAGTTACAGAGATTTAAGAGTGACACTCCCTAGGTCAGACTATATCAACTCCCAGCTCCCAGAGCTGTAGTTAATGAGATATTAATTATTTCTATAATTATATCTAGGTCTTTGTCACTGCAGAGAAATCTCTGTAAAAATGAAATGAATATATAGTGGGGTTTAAGGTTTTGCATCCTGTTGTAGATAGCATGCATATTTATGAATGGTGCAGAGTTCCAGGTTCCCCAGATTGACTCTGAGTTTGGATACAGTTTTCAATGTTCCACTGTTCAAGGGGATTTCCTCCTGGCTATTTAGTTTCCTTCTACTGTCCCAAAATAGTTGGATCAGTAGTTGCACTATCTGTTCTAAATTGCTCTTAGGTGTAAATGTATGCATACATGCCCTGAAATGGGCTGGCATCCCATCCATGTTGTATTCCCATCACATACTCTGTATTGTTAGCATTGGCTTCAAATCCAAAGTAACTATGACTGAGTTAAAGTGTTTTGATTTGTATTTTGTAAGTTTGGAACTGAAGCAAGGAATTGATAGTTTTAGGTATAAATAAATGCCATCTTGAATACAGGTTTTCTATCTAATGTTGCAGTGAAATGAGCCAAAATTTATTTGTTTACCTGACATCCTCAATCACAGTCACTGGCTGTCTAACAACAAGCTCTTTGTGTGAACTTGGAAGTAGGCAGCAGAAAGGCACCCACATAATTCATTGCTCAAACCTCTTTGTGGTTAACTCAGTGTCTCCCTTGCACTGTTACAGTCACTCACATTCAGCTCAAACAGTTTAACAGAGTGATTTTGCAGAAAAAACACTTGTCTTTCCTTGCAAGCAGAATGAATAGCTTGTTTTCATTGTTCTTCCAGCGGAAAAAGAAGCAGAAGGAGAAAAGTGCCACTTCAGCCTTGGTTAATGATGGGATTGTTGGAATGATCACGCTGGCAACTCCTCCAACTCAGGAGAAACAGATGGTGTTGAAAGGGGACAAGAAGGAGAAGAAGCAGAAGGATGAAAACGAGGAAAAGCAGAAAGAGAGGAAGGAGGAGAAGCAGCAAGCAGTGAAGGAGCAGAAGCAGAAAGTGGTGAAGGAGGAGAAGCAGAAAGCAGTGAAGGAGGAGAAGCAGAAAGCGGTGAAGGAGGAGAAGCAGAAAGCGGTGAAGGAGGAGAAGCAGAAGGTGGTGAAGGAGGAGAAGCAGAAGGTGGTGAAGGAGGAGAAGCTGAAGGTGGTGAAGGAGGAGAAGCAGAAAGTGGTGAAGGAGGAGAAGCAGAAAGCGGTGAAGGAAGAGAAGCAGAAAGGGGTGAATGAGGAGAAGCAGAAGGTGGTGAAGGAGGAGAAGCTGAAGGTGGTGAAGGAGGAGAAGCAGAAGGTGGTGAAGGAGGAGAAGCAGAAGGTGGTGAAGGAGGAGAAGCAGAAGGTGGTGAAGGAGGAGAAGCAGAAGGTGGTGAAGGAGGAGAAGCAGAAGGTGGTGAAGGAGGAGAAGCAGAAGGTGGTAAAGGAGGAGAAGCAGAAAGCTGCGAAGGAAGAGAAGCAAAAAGTGTTGAAGGAGGAGAAGCAAAAAGTGGTGAAGGAGGAGAAGCAGTATGCAATAAATGAGGAGAAGGCAGAAAAACAGGACGAGCATGGAAACAATCCCACAGTAAAGAAGAGGAACAAACGCCGTCTGAAGGTCACCATTGCACCTGAGGCAATAACCTTTGAATCTTCAGAGAAGGTAAGCCATCTCTCACCTCTAATTAGCAAACTAAATGTAAATCACATAATTACTTTAACTTCATCCTATTTACATCACTGTAAATTCTCCTACACTTACTGGTCGCAGGGTGTAAATGACTGAACCTGTCATATTGCTGGTCACATCTTTAAAGGTGCAGCCTGTCATTTTTAAAACTATTTCTAAATTGTAAATAAAAAACAGTTAATAATATGAGCTCATACACATGTTAGAAAACTGATTCAAAATAGTCCCATGCAACAACACTTGTTAGTTTCCTTTCACACTGGACAGGGTTGCACAGTTATAATTCTCCTCACATACAGCACATAGCACTGTAATTGACAAATGTCCTCTAAAAGAATTGAAGTGAAAATGCTGATTGCCTGCAGTGAAAAACACTGTTATTTAGGATCTGTATCAGATTCTTTAATCAATGTATATTTATTTGTACAATTTCATCTTGAATACTTTTTTTTTGCATTAGATTCATTGGTGACAATGTTAATTTTATATATTTATCCATCCAATTCATCAAATGTTTAATTGATACAATGAGCTGTATGCAATAGCAGATTAGTACCAGGACATACTGTATTATAGGCTTCTTTTCACATGTAAGATGGATTTTGTTTAAAATCACAAACGCATCATTACTTACTGCTGTCATGGCATCAAGTGTTTTATTCTGAACCTAACCCACTAGATTCAATCCTTTTAGCTCCTCTGATATGCTTGGTCAAGTGTAAAGGATCAAGCTTTCTGAATATTCATCTGTATCTTTATTAGGATGAAGCATGCATTCTATTATATCACAATAACCAAAGAATACACGAACCCTTTAAACACTAAACATCTGTTTTATTGTGTACGGTGAAAATGTTCATGTGACACAAAAATATTTAATACTGAATATTCTAATCCAGGCCAATTACTAAACATGTCATATTTCAAAGGAGCAGTTTATAATATTTTTATATGGCATTCTGCTGCCTGTGAGATGGGTTATAATTGTACTGAGCAAACACATCTCCCCTTTAATGGGGCTGTAATATGAGCTGGTGTCATGACATCAAACTGAAAAAAATCGAACCCATTACAGTGATGCCGTAAGGTCTCAGAACAGAAAATGTGTACTTAAATTCAAATCACTGATTTTTTTGCTGTTTTTATTTGCCAAAAACATGTCTATCTTTGATTAGTATACTGTATACTAGTCAACTTTTATCCCATCGGTCCCTATTTGTGTGCTTAAACCTGATTTGTGTATAAAGGAGCTGAGCTGAGCAGGTCTGTACTGGGTGTGGCTGAAGGTAATCTTTCCATTGTGTAATTTTTTAAAACCTCTTTATTATTGCAGGTTATCTGAAAGGTCAGGAACTAAATGAGAATACATTGAGCAAATATTTTGATTTGAATATGTTTAGAAGAATTCATTGTGATGTGATACAGCGGGTGACCAAATGCATACAGCGTGAACAAGGGTGAACATGTACTGTAGATCATTACATTGGTGCATTTGGTTTGTGCCTCCAGATTTGATTCCTGCCGCCGACCCCTGTGTAGCATGCCATGTTCTCTCTGTGCTTTGGCACAGTTTTGGTTTTGGTTCCTGACTTTTCAGACACATTGTAGTGTTAGATCATGTCACTCATCCTTGTGAACACTTGTGATTCAACTGAAATACCATAATTAACTGAAAGTACAGTGCTACAGTACAGTTATAAGAAATGGATCAACATCCTTCTGGCTAATCATTATATATATTATAATAGTATATTACTATATGTATAGATTATTTTTAATGACAAACTGCACCTTTAGTATGCTGTAGGTCATCCTTATTTAGAGGACATCATGACCATATCTAGCAAATAACCTGTAAGTTTGTCCAAATTATGCAAGAAAACATACAGCTGCAGCTTTGCTGGGCAGTGAATTTGATCTTTTTTACGCAATGCGCAGGGTTTTAGAGAGAAATGGTGATCAATTGTGTAGTTTATGAAACACAGAAGCTACAGTATCGCTTCAGTCGCGTTCAAGTGACTGCCTCATTGTGCTGTGTATAATAGCTAAAGTAGTGCGCTTTACTCCACTGTCTAGCATTTCCATCCCGTTGAATAGAGACAGAGCCTGGTGTAAGTAATGCGTCCTGCTGTAGGAGGTGATATCTCTATTGAGCGAGTCTACATCATCAGGAGCATGTAATCCTTTCCCTGCTGCATTTACTGTCGTGTTTCTCTGCTGATTCCTACAAAATCAGACGCAGTGGATTCTCATCAATCAAGCAACATCCGGTAACTCTTTTCTCACAGATTAGGAGGCGCACAGTGATGGATATTGCTCAAGTATTGAAACGGTTTGCATGATCCTTATAGACCACGTCCGAAACTGTTCATTATAGTAACTGGTATCCAAAGTAGCACAGCTTATGCATGTGAGAATAGTGCGTGAAGCCGCATACTATTCAGTGCGGTAGTGTGCGCTTTAGGATGCAGCCTCGCCTATTTCTGCCTGGATCACATTTAGAGGTTATGATTGAAGCTAAATTGGAAGTGCATTGCTGAAAGTGATCAGCCATAATGGAGATATAAGGTTTTTGTTTGTTTGTTTTTATCTCTTTTGAATGGGGTTTTATTCTCCCGCGGGAACGCGCCCGTGTTTTGCTGCATCATCGCATGTGCGCGTTGATGATGCTACATTTTTACGCAGTGTTAATCATGATGACTTAATGTTAATGATGCCTCATTATAAGTTTATATTTTGCAGATGCTTCGTATTTACATTCATTGTCTATCCCTATCTATCACGATTTTATTTACTGTGTATATGGGCTTGTCTATGACCTTGTTGTTTCTGCGTTTAATTGTGCAGCAGTAAAGTTTTAGTCGTCTTTATTAGAATAAAGTGATTTACGTCGCAACATCTTAATAATCGTCACAACACTCTCCTGTAATAAACCCTGACTGATTAGGACGCTTAGCTTATTTGCATATTGTGACCTTGTGGAGTAACAACCAACCTTGAAATATCGCTGTGGTTTAAGAATAAATATTCTACATGTTTAAGACTGAATTATTTTGTGGAATGGTAGAAAAGCTAGGCCCATTTCCTGCGTTCCTTTCACGGGACAGAAAATAATTCAGTCTTGAATTGACCCTGGGAATTCTGGAAAGATCAAATGTCCTGTAGGTTTTCACAGGAAATTTGATCTTTCCAGAATTCCCAGGGTCAATTTTTGACACATAATAATCGATTAATCAAAAGATATATCTATATGAATTTTGACAGGTGTGATTGAAGTAAAATACATCAGTGTGACAAGGTTGTGTTATACTGTTACCACCTTAAAGTTCAATATTTTCCACAGCATATTCATATTATATCACAGGAATATGTCAACACTGATAATTTTTGTAATGCAAAAAAACGTGTCATGTGTTTATTTGTTTCATTCATTTGTAGTGATGTTTAGTGTTGTGCAACAGCCACAAAACAAGATTGTGAGATGCCTTGCATCATACCAACTATACACAGACAGAAAAGACAGAAAAGTTGCAGCTTTTGTCATGTTTCTGTGAAGAAATGAACTGCAAGTATCTCCTTTAGCACTTTCCATTTTTTATTTATTGTAGCAGTTACATAAAAGAGGGAAAATACTTCCACCCATGCTTCCATTTTCCCTGCTAATGGACATATTATGGTCTCCTCCAGAAATATTGACACATTTAATGAAAATTAATATTGCATGTAGTGTCTGAGTGATATGTTGAGCCTGGGGACTGAGTAGTTGTAAAAATATTCTCCTAAATAGTGTAGTATTCGGCAGAACAATGGTTATAGTAACCATATATATATTGCTGTTACCTGATTTGTTACCTGACAGATCAATCCATCTGTTTATTGGATAAGAATGTTAGCATTCATTTTAAAAGATTTTTGAGTTTAAGAGTTTTGCTTGCATTTGTTTTTAAGAGAATATATTGTAATATTATATTATAATATTATATTATATACAGTATAATATAATATTATAATATTATATTATATATAGTATAATATTAATAATACTGTGAATAATTCTCTGATTATTTCAGTGGGACATTTGTGTCATCATATTTTGCTTATTTTTGCTTATTTATATGAAATAAAAAAGAAGCAAACATTTGCTTTGCAAGTGTTTCCTGGCATTTGTTTGTTGCTTAGTCAGCTCATTATAGCCCACAGCTAGCTGCCAGAACAGCCTCAGTGTTCCTTGGCATTGACTCTACAAGTCTCTGGAAATGTACTGGAGTTCTAAACATTGTTCTTTCAATGTATATTCCATCTAATGCTTTGATGGCAGCAGTGGAGAATGCTGTCTAAACCTTGGTAGCAAATATATAAAACACATGTATACAAAAAAAAATCATACTTTGTTGTAAACTTGCTGCAGGCAATGTCTGTGACTTCTCGCCCACGTCTCCGTGAGAGGTCTGCTTCAGAGGAGAGTAGGAGCGAGCTGTGCTCCTCAACATTCCCTGGAGACACCCTGCCCTGGAATCTGGCCAAGCATCAGCGTGTCAAACGTTCTAAATCGGCATCTGGAGATGTTCTGGACCCTGCAGAGAGAGCAGTCATCCGCATCGCAGGTAAGAGGATGTCTGAGTCAGAGTACTGCTTCAGTTGCAGTACACTGAAATACACTACAACTTTGTATGCTATTCCCATTAATCCTCTCAAGCATACTCAAATAACTAGTACCCAGCAGATTTACAGACACATTCTGTGCAGATGACAATTGTCTTGTCTGAAATTTGTTAAGATGTGTAGCTTTGTTCTAAACTTTACTCTATGTAAAGAAATAACAAAAGCTAGTGTATATGATTCGGGAGTGTGGGTTTTTTCAAGCTGTTGCTCAATAAAAAGTAGGACTGTGGAGGTAAAAATCCATTTTAGCACAAGTGATATCTACAGAAAGTCTATCTACTTATCTACATCAACATCAGCTCATCTACATCAACTATATGGCCAGACATACTGTATTTGGACACCTGACCAATGAACATCCCATTTTAAAACCAGGGCTTTAAATATGGAGTTGGTCCCTTCTTTGCTCTTATAATAATTTCCACTCTTCTGAGAGGGCATTCCATTATATTTCAGAACATGGGAGTGAGGATTTTAGCCTTTTAGCCACAACATCACAAAAGGTTATGTCACACAGAAAGTGTGAAGCTGGTGTTTCAGTCTATTACAATGGTGCTCAATGTAGTGGCCTCTGTGTAGGTCAGTTCTTCCACACCAATCTTGGTAAACCATGCCTTCTTGGGCCTCGCTGGACCATGTGCCCTTTAGTTCTAGTAAAGGGAATCTTAATGTTACAGCATAAAATACATTTTAGGTAATTTTGTGCTTCCAACTTTGTGGCAGCAGAAAAAACACATATGGTTGTAATGGTGAAGTCCCCACATACCTTTGGCCATATAGAGGATAAACATACTCAATCATTCATGAGTTAAAAATCAATATTTTGTGTTGAAAAGATGTAATTGATGAAAAGAGCTGACCACAGTATTATCATGACCAATCCTGTATGGCTAGCTAATTAATTAAGTAATTAGTCATATGGAATATTTTCCGCTAACGCAGAAAATCTTTCTTTCTTTCTTTCTTTCTTTCTTTCTTTCTTTCTTTCTTTCTTTCTTTCTTTCTTTCTTTCTTTCTTTCTTTCTTTCTTTCTTTCTTTTACTTTGCACAATACTTTGAAGTTTAAATATAAGAATATATTACATTATAAGGAGTACAAAGGACTATATGAGGAGTGTGTTTGTTCTCTTGTAAATGTACTGAGTAATAGTACACATTTTCAAGCTTAATACTACTTGAATAAAGTACAATATTGTTCAATATTGTACAGGAACAAAGTATAGTTGCTCAAGTATTTTGCAGCTCTGGATGCAGCCTAAGTGATGCTTTAGAATGGTGTCTAACTGACAGACAGCAGAAAACAAATTTGTTACTGCAACGTTCCATAAAACACAGTCTGGTTGTAAAGACAATTTCTTCTGAAAGTTCACAATTGTTAAGTATTTTATTAGAAATATAAATGTATACACCTGCTTTATTCGCTAAGGGCTTATATGTAGTGATAAATGTTTCATATTAAACCTGATGTGTTATCAGAGTGTTATTAAATGTTTACATGGTTAAAACACATGTCCAGTTTTATGTGCTGCTGCTAAAAGTTTCAAAATGACTTTCATAAGTTAGAATGAATGAACAGAGGTTGCATGGATGTGCTCATTACGTACCTAAAGCACACAACACCTGCACGGTTCAGTATTTAACTTGTTCTGTATGATCAGTGTTTTGTATGCACAGTGCACTCCATAGTGTAAAAGCAAGTAGGCTGTGTGTGTGTGTATGTGTGTGTGTGTGTGTGTGTGTGTGTGTGTGTGTGTGTGTGTGTGTGTGTGTGTGTGTGTGTGTGTGCATGTGCATGTGTTTACTGAGAATGTTGTCTTTGGTGTAGCACCCAGCCGCTTGTTTGCCTAAAGTGTTGCTGTTCTCAATGAGCACCTGAGTTTGTTTCATTTTCTTGAGGAGAGATTCACAACTGTCTTATATTATCTCTGTGTTTGCTGACAGAGTATGTCAAGATCATCTGGTGTAGCAGCTACAACTGGCAAGAGAGTGTGAAGTCTCCAATTAGGAGCATAATCGATGTCTATAATTTTTTTTAACTACTTTTGTACAAAAGTAGAAACAAATACATGTCCTTAATTACTTATTACTAACTAACTAACTAACTAACAAAATAAATAAAATAAAAAATAAATGCAATCAGCATATTTCTGTGTATAAGAGGAACAACACAACAATAGATGGGAGACATGTGGTGTTTGAGGACAACAACCTCCTCATCAATACACAATTGTCGGACCGTATATTTATAATCACATCCTCCAGTGTCACCCAAATGAGAATGAGGTTCCCTTTTGAGTCTGGTTCCTCTCAAGGTTTCTTCTTCTTCCATCTAAGGGAGTTTTTCATCACCACAGATGCCTCCGTCATCTCAGGACTGATCATTGTTGATAAATACCAACACATTTAAAATTTAAGTTTAATATTTAATATCTTGAACCTCTGTATAATATTAATCTTTGTATAATAAACTCTTTGTACTATATTTCTTATGTTCAGTAAAGCTGCTTTGAGACAATGTCCATTGTTAAAAGCATTACACATGCCATGTTTTGGAATACACAACAGTTATGAGGTGGATTGTGCTAAACTCCACACAATCACACATTCACAGCATCACTCTAGACTACCATCCTGTGGTTGAAGAACGATGGTGATTATTCAGTACACTCTTCTTCTTTTCTTGGACAAAGTAGCTTATATAAACCACCCTAAACCACCATCAGCCACCCTGACATATTTTCTTCTTATTTAAATCTGAGTGGACTCAGTATTAATGTCATAACTAGATTGAATTTCACATCATTTGGAAACCTCATCTCAATAAGATGTCTCATTGAGTTTTGCTATTAGGATATCAGTTTTAAATTGGTGTCAGACACAACACACTGATCTGTAATGTAATGGGATAATGGGATCCATGCATATATGACCATAGCTTAAATGAGCAATATCTTTGGGAAATAAAAAAAATACACTTTCACACCCCACACGGTCATTTAACTGCATATATTCAGTTTTAAATATCTTATTTATATTGATTTCATATCTACAATACACCTCAGAATTATGACATGCCAAAAAAACTTTTTTATTACCCCCATAGCACTATAACTTACTTACTTTTTTATTTTCCCAGTTACTTGTCACAAGATAATCATTCATGCATTCAGGATTCTCTCGGTGCGATCCCTGACAAGCACAGTGGTGATCTCTTATGAGCTAAAGTTGGCAGTAAAATTTGAAATGGCCTTAAATCTTGCTGTCTTTTTTCTGGTGTTGTTACAGACAAGCACAGAGTGGTTTCAGCAGCTCCTCCTTTTAACAGGTTGCTTCGTGGGAGATGAAGCAGCTTGTATGAGCTGTTTCAGTGAAACAAACTGCATGTGTTTTGGCACGTTATTTTTCTCTTTCCCTTGTGTTTACGTGATTGCTGATTTTCCTCGTTGGATGCAAGTGTTCAAAGAAGGCAAACTCTGGGACTATGTTTGTGAAAAATTCGTTATTATTTATTTTAAATTACTTTATGGTACATAGTCTACTGACCCATTTTATGAATCTTGGATCTTGGACTTAATGCTTTAACAATGGAAACATTTAAATTATATTTATAACAACCAGGACTGTGTTTTATGTGTAGCTATGGCTTTTTCTAGTTACTTGTCAAATTTGTTACTTGCAGACACCACATGGGGTCAGTAGTTTAAACAACTGTGTTCAATGGGCAGAAATGTGGTTTGGATTAAAGGGTTAAACCTTAAGTGTTCTTCACTTATGCAGAAGCTGCTTTTCAGAGCTGCTTACACCTGGGCTTTTAAATCATTTTACCTTTTAAAGTAATTGTACCAAGAGCAAGTTTTGGGTTAATTTGAACTAAAGTAATTACTGAAAACTTTTTACTTTTGAAGTTTTGAAGGCCTTTGAATTAAAACATATAAATCATCTGTTAAAGCTACAACCAGCCCATTTATGTTTGTGTAAATGTCGCAGAGTTTGACCTCTGTGCAGTTCTTTTATTGCAATGGCTTTCATTTGAGTTTATAGTTTTAGCTGTAGCACACCTTTCTCAGTGTTTGAACAATATGTTGTTGTTCTGGCCTTCCCTCACATTTTTATCTGCGCTTGGGACTGGCACTGAGAGTTCACTGATTGTGCAACCCACAGTGGCTGGATTGGTTCCGTGCCCAGGAATCAAACCCAGACTGCAGCAATGAGAATATAGAAGCCTCGGAATATAGAATAGAGAAGCCTCTAGACCACCAATATAGAAGCCACTAGACCACCAGGGAACTATGTTTAGAAAAATTATATATAGACAGAATGATATATTAAAAGAACATACCAAAGTAATTATACAGAACACCGTCCTTTAGTTGAATATTTATTTCTTTCCATTTAAATAGTTTATTTATTTATTTTTTTGTTAAATCACATCAGTACATCCCAATTTGAACAACCATTATGTTATTATATTAAACTTGCCATGCAATGTCAGCAAGTCTGTCAAAGCTTTCCAAGTTTTCCAAAGCTTCTGGAAAAACATTTTTAATCACTCTACATTAAAGGAAAACAAAGCTGCTGCATAATAGCTGAAATGCGGAATTGGCTCGATGTGATTCCCAATAGACTCCATTTTTTTGTTTTTGGACTCTAGAAACTTTTCTATTTGGTACATAACATAGAGAATATCATGTTCATAAAAAGAATCTGAGGTTTTAAACAGACTGAACAATTCTGCACTTGTTTTGGTTATATTGTGCCATTTTCTGACGTCAGTTACACAGGACAACACTTTTATCAAAATGCTTTAAAGATGTTGATGCTTAAGATGATGAGGTAACAGTGAATAGAGCTCTGTTCAATAGATCTGCTCCCAATCCCAACTTCTCCCTCAAACTCTGACCAGTCATTCAGAAGGTTTTTCAATCCTTCTAACTCACCCAAAATATTTTCCAAATGCACATTCTTATAGAATGTTGAGCAGTTGTTCCAGGAAGTTCCTCTGAAAATTTGATCAATCCAGGCCAATCCTGCAGAACGTTTGACCAGTCTTTCCAGCTCCTGCTGATAGTTTGTTCATTGCTGCTCATTCCAACAGAAATTGTAAACAATGCTGTCCATTCTGATTTGGAGTTATTATCATCATACAGTATGAGCCCACATACTGTATGGTAATTTATAAATAGTTGGATCTCACTCTCACTTACTCTCTTTAGGTAACTGCCTTATCCTGGCCAGGGTTGCAAGCCTATTCAGGGATTCAGAGCCTATCCTGGGAATGTTCTGTCTTGAGGCAGAAATATTCCCTGGATGAAATACAAGACTATTGCAGGGCACCATGTACACACATTGTTAAATTCATTCATACCAAAGGTCAGTTTATTTTAGCCAATCTGTGTACTAGTTTTGGGAGGTAACTCCTAGAGCAGTGAAGTGGCAATGCTACTTGCTGTATCACTGTTCTCCTTAACATGGTTCTGTGTCCAAAACTCTGGAAGCTAATGTGGTGGACTATTCTTTGGAAGGTTGTGAGTTTAAATCCCAGCTCCATCACACCATGTCTTGGCCCTTGAGCAAATTCCTTAAGGGCTTAGTTGTATAAATGTAAGTTGTCATGGATGAGGGCATGCGTCAAAAGCTGTAAATATAAACAAATGCTTTTAGTACTACAGTGACTGCAAATAGGATAAAGCAGTTACTAAAGGTGAATGAATAAATGCTGCTGATGCATCACACAGCATTTTGTCTTACAATCATATCTGGCTGGCCATTCCTGACATTTAGGTTTACACTGGGACTGGGATATCACAGACCCCTCAGGGTTCTGTGATATCCCAGTCCCAGTGTAAACCTAAAAGGCTTAGCTTCCTTTCAGGTCTGTCTGTCAGTTTCAATAGCAATTTTAAAAATCAGAGTTCAAAATTGTACCCCAATTATGTGACAGTGTATTGTTAACTCAGTGTATCAGTTTAAGATTTCCCGTGGTGAGACAAATCAAGATTGAAAGGTTCGTCACATGCGCAGTCATAGGAAGTACATTCCTTGAATGCTGATTGACTGAAATGCAAGCCACTGAAATGCACCTTCTTTGCTTTCCCAAGTTGCGCAGATATAACACTGTATAATATTTATAAACGGATTTATTTTTTTATATTGTTTTTTATTTTAGAGATAAATCTAAATTTATCCTTCAAGTCAACTAGGTTAAAGTATCCTTTTACTTCAAGATCCACAAGACCACTACAAACAAAACAAACCACAAATAACCACAAAGAAGACCAACCCCAAATATTTTACAGTGTGTTAGGGGGCTTTTTCTTATACAGTTAATATCCAAAAATGTTCAGCTCATCTAACCACAACAAACTTTTATTGTTGTTTCATTGGCATGTAGTGAAGTTTAGTTATTCTAGGTTGTAAGATCAGGTAGAGCTTCTTTCTTCTGTTGTTCTTTTAATGGAGACAGCATCTTGACCACCATAAGAGATATAAGATATAAGTTTTCAGTTCTTCTTTTCCACCATCACCATCTTTCTTGCCATTTATGTATGTGTCTTTGTTCCTGGGCAAAGTATATGAGTATAATGTGACATACTTGATTTCAAATCTTCAGCTAATCTCTACCACTATGATGGGAAATCACTGTTAAGCTGCATTATACCATAATCAGTTGATTTAATGAGAAAAAAATATATATATATTTCTATTTTTTAAATGTAATTTGTACATATTTACCAGTAATTGTGCCACGTTTCCAAATGAGATAATCCAGGAAAAGCGAGTATTTATAATCATTTGTTAATTTTTTTTTACTAATTCTATATTATTTATTTAGTTTAATGCATTGACAGTGGCTTTTCATGCATTGAAAGTGGCTTTCTCAGACGGTGTATACTTTGTGCCTAAGTAAATATATAATATTTAAAAATTAATCTTTTGTGATCATTTTCGGAATTTAATGATTTTTCTTGTGTTGTTGGGATTAACATTGACTTTATGTATGTATGTACTGTATGTCTGCTTTCTGACCAGCCTTGATTGAGCTGTTCTTAGAAATCAGAACTCTGACCATTGATCTAGTGTGTGGGCCTTTAAAAGGAGGGTCTGTGTGTGTACAGTATGTGTGTGTATGTGTGTGTGTATGTGTGTATGAGTGAGTGTGGGTTGGTATTTCTCAAGCTTAGAAGGGGAGTGGTACTGGTGGTCTAGACTGGAAGCCAATGCTGTGAACGGCAACACACACATACACTCAGTGTTGAGTGAGTGCAGGGGGACACCATATACACACACACAAGCAAACACTCGTCTGTATGCAGCCCGGCTGACAGGGAGGGACGTCTGACTGAGGAAGGACACAGTGAACAAGAGAAAAGTAAAAGGAAGACATTTGCGCTGACCTGACCTTAAGGCCATGTATAATCCAGCCAGCCTGCCTGGAAATGTGGAGGAGCAGTGCTTTGTGCAAGCTTATGAGAACGTCAGAGAGAAATACAAAGGTACTAAAGCCTCTAACTTCTCTAAGCTCATTGGAGAGACTGTGTGTGTGTTTGTTTGTGTGTGTGTGTGTGTGTGTGTGTGTGTGTGTGTGTGTGTGAGAGAGAGAGAGAGAGAGAGAGAGAGAGAGAGAGAGAGAGAGAGAGAGAGAGTGCATACCTGTTGAAATGATATGGCCCATAGCAGTGTGGCGATAAGTCATTCCGTATCAAATTGCACAGATGTGTAGAATAGCAAAGCTGCATGAAACACAACAATATTTTGCACCCCGTCACATGGTGTAATATGCTGGATGTGCTAAAAGTTCATTTTGGCAAATCTCCTGGTTTCCTTATGTTTTCTGTTTCAGATGGGTACCATAATTGGTTTGGAGGTGTAATTACAAACAGTTTACTTGGCTTAGTGCTTCTTGTGAATGCTTTATTTTGAGATGTGTAATATGCACATGACATACCTTTTGTACACATGATGGGCTACATATGACCAGCCTTAGCAGTCTTGGTTAAGAAGGATTTCAATAATGCTGTTAAAACGGTTTACAAACTATTTATGAGATCCTAAAATAAAATCCTGTTTTGAGCATTTGAGCATTCATTTAAAAAATGTTTCAAACATCAGAAAGACATGTAAACAAAATGTGATAATAAAATCAGATCAAAGGCAGCCATGAATGCATTGACTGAGTGAGTAAAGAAACCAATTCACACTAATCACAATAATCTGATCACCTCTAATTATAGCATTATATTATTTAAACAGTTCACATAGTCAGTGATGATCTTTCCCATAATCTTGTTCCTGTGTGAAGCTCGAGAGCTATGGAGGGATGACTATAAATATCGGCCCAATTTTTGATTACAGACGGGAACTCTACTCACCCCACCAGTGTAATCTTATACACTGAAGCATTTTTAGCTATAACATTTAGCATAAGCTTTTAGGTATAACAGAATAATCTTACTAGTCAGTTTAAAGTGTAGCAGATGAAAATCTAGTTTCTGTTTCCAAACGAATGGCAGATAGTTACCCCAATGTGGTTTGCCTAACATTGCCAACTCAGTGTCTTTGGAGCCTGATTTGGAGACTAGTAAAAAGACAAAAAATGTTGAATTGACAAACTATTATTAAAGGATTAATCTCTGATTGTCTCTTCTGTTCCAAATAACCAATCACTATCACTTTTCCCAATGACCAATCACTGATCGATGTTGCTTCCAATGACTAGTTACTCAATCAGTTCTACCAATCACAAGATGAGCAATCTTCCTCCTGACCAATCACTGATGACAATTTGTCCCATAAATGCACTGCTTTGTTTTAAACTCTCTTCCCAAACATTTCTCTACCATTGCTTCATTTTGTCTATACTATACTATAATTTATTTATTATTATTATTATTATTTATTTATTTATTTTAAAAGCTGGTTTGGTACTATTTTCCAAATAGTTACTTTGTGGTGCCATGACCTAAAACTTCATCCTTCTTTAACAAATAAGGTATAATTTATTACTTTCCACAAAATAATTCAATCATTATACAAAGTAGTCTACCATATCATCTTTTAGACTTTTGAGCACACATTAGCTAATATCCCATGCACAGAGTTGGCAATACAGGGGTTGTTTCAGCTTGGTTTTAAAACCAAAGCTATGTCCTTGGTTGAGCAGAGTGGAGACTAGTGAGAGAACAGTGGGTGTCTGAATCCAGATTTATGCTTTTGTTTTGTATACACTTCTCTTCCTACTGAATATTCAGACACAGGCCAATGATAAGATAAACAATCTTATAGGAATATGTGTGTGTGTGTGTGTGTGTGTGTATGTGTGTGTGTGTGTGTGTGTGTGTGTGTGTGTGTGTGTGTGTGTGTGTGTATTGTCCCCTGTAATGGACTTGCAACCCATCCAGGGTATATTTCCATCTTGCATCTGGCGTTTCCAGGATAGGCTCCAGATCCACTGCTACCATGATCCACTGCTAGCATAGCCAAAATAAATCACTTACTGAAGATAAATGAATAAAAGCATGGCAGGTTTTCTCTTACCAACTAGACTCCCACTGATAAAACTGCATGTACATTCAGCTTCTGTTCAGTTCTGTTTTGGCTTGGGGCGGAGCTAATTTCTGGGCCAGAAAATCTAAATACAAGCCTGAAGCTAAAAACACAGACAGATGCAATATGAAATTGTCAATCACAGTTTTCTTGGTATTGAAATTATGTGATTATAAATATTCTAAATGCTACATCTAAATAACCCAATGTATTTTTGGTATTCATTATCATAATGACTTAAAACGGTCATACAGTATGTTCACTACAATAAATAGTCTTGCAAGCACTTTACAGTGCTGCTCTGAATCAAATTGTTCACAACCTCATATGTAGCTCATTAAGAGAGAACTCATACTGGAATAAACTAGAACAGAGGGAAGTGGGTGTAAAAGAAAAAAATATATTTACAGTTGCCTGTATAGATGCCTTAAATATTCAATAAACAGAATTTATTTATTCACAGAAACATGTATAATGCTCTGTATAATCTAAACCTAATATTGAACAGAAAACTGTGCACTTATTTAAACTTGTTTAAAATAGAAATATATACATTTATTAATCTTGAGGAATTCATTGTTACAGACTTCTGTAGTCTGCCAGTGGCATAAAAGTAAATATAAATGCGTTGAACCTTTCTGCAAGTAGAAAAGACATTTATTTATCACTGTAAGTAAGTAGTATCAGGTGTCAGTGCAGGTAAATATTAAGAACAGCAGGATTTCAGGTTGCTCTGTACCTAAAATTAACTTCTTGAGAGAGAAGAAAACATCTGGTGAAGGAAAGACTTTTTATAGCTTAAACTACGACATGCCTTTCTATAATTAAGAAAAAAACATTAAAGCATCATTACTGTGACGTTTACACTATTTAAAAAATACGGTAGTTTAATATATTAAACGCAAAGAATCCATTGCACCCAATTGCTAACAACTAGTTTAAAAGTTCACTCCAACTTTTATTCGACAAACTGTTCATGCATATAATCTGCATAGATCTTTTTCTACTGAGCTCTCCACACACACCCCAGATGCACAGTGTCAGTTTTCATGAACTTCTTTTGAAGCTGTATGAACCCCCCACACTCACTGCCTCTCAGTCCTGCCACATCTGTTGTACTGAAAACAGGAGATGACCTCTGACCTTGACTCGCTCTGACCTGCCTATCTGAAGAATCTGATGCATGGTTTGCTCTCCCAGAAGTCTGTGGTCACTTACGAGTGTGAAATGGTTCATATCAGTCAAATAGATGAGGTCACATGTTGTTAGTTTGTTAACAGTGCAGACTAAATAAAAGGACATCACTATAGTTTATGTGTCATGTTTACTGCGGGGTTAGCTTGGCAGACAGATGGACTTTAAACACTTGATTGATCTTTTCTTTACAGTTTTAAATGTGTAAATGCTTTCTCTCTTACACACAGACACATAATAGTTAATGATACACTCAGAAAAATCATAATTTACTCACTTTTATAACCTTATTTCATAAGATTCATACACAAGGAAGATGGAGCTTTTTATTTTTTTATACTTCCATTCCATGAATTTCTCCATATTTTAAGACAGTTCAATCTTGTCTTGGCTTTAAATCAATTATATGATCATTACAATAGGTTAGATACATGAAAACTGACAGTTTTTGGCAAGTCTAACTTCAACATGTGTAGGTCAGATGGCTGATTCCTATATTGCGTGCCGTGCTTTGATCACGTTGTTGAATACTGTGGCAGTGTGACATCCATAAGCCGTACATATGACACAAGCCTAATCTATTCAGCTTTTAATCAGATACCAGCTGTAAAATGGTCCCTGGTGTTCCTTTGCCACAGTTGGAAAGAAATATAGAAATAAATGCAGGTGGACCTGCATAATACAGGGGATATTGATTATAAACAGGGAATAAACAGAGTGTAAAATACTAGAACTTGCTTGTGGTTGACATGCATGCAAAAGAGAAAGTCGTTTTAGAAAGCCTGCTGTTTTCAGAACTATATATAGTTGAAAATGTCAAAGTGAAGGGTTTTCCCTCACTGCCACACATATTATCAAGTCAGTCTAGCATAAAATCTGTCTTGCACATGGTTTCATGCCCAATGTTAAATAGTTCTGTTTAAGAAAGTCATCTAATTGTGAGTTGAGTCAGATTAAGTCTAAGTGTTGCTGGGCTTAAAACCCTTAAACAAGGGAACATCATAGGCTTAAGTGTGGTAACATTCACTAACTAATGCTGTCTAATAGGGTGGTAATAATCCAATAATATGAATTATTAGGGCTTGACCAGTATCGTGCCGACTATCTATTAAGCTTCTCCTCCAAATGTAAAGAATTATTTTTTTTACTTATAATAAAATGAATAGTAAATGAATAAACTGTTACTCATCTATACTATATACCATTTTATGTCATGATTTCAGTAGGCTGAGCTTCAGGGGCTTCACTTAACCAGACACATATGTAAACCTAAATGTACTGAGATTATTTAAATATACACTAGATAGACGAACGTTTCTGGACAACTGACCATAGCGAACATGTGTGCTCGGTAAACATCCCATTCCAAATATTGTCCTCATTTGCTGTTACTTTTAGGAAGGCTTTTACGTTTAGAAAGTTTTGGAGTGTAGCTTTGAGCAGTAGTGAATCCAGGCATTGTGGTGTTGCGTGAGGAAGCCTGGGGTGCATTCTGCTTTCCAGTTCATCCCAAAGTTGTTCAGTGGGGTTAAGGTCAGGGCTCTGTGCTGGCCACTCAACCAAACTTCTTCCAACCCAAGCTTGGCAAACCATGTGGTCATGGAGCTCAATTTATGCACAGGGGCATTTCAGTGCTACAGCATACAAACACACCCCATACAGCTGTGCGGTCCAACTGGCTACAGCTTTGGGGAAAAAACACATAAGAGTGTGTTGTGTATTGTTATTGTTGTTGTTGTTATTATTTATTATTATTATTATTATTATTATTATTATTATTATTATAATTATTATTATTATTATTATTAAAACTAGTTTTCAGACAAGGGAATTGAGATAATTAAAATGATGAATAAATCGGTGTGTAAGTCATCCATAGAATTAGGTTTGACACTTTTAACATTAGACATATTAAGTATAATAAATACAAATACACACTGTCCATTAGAAGTGGGATTCATATATAACAAGGGAACTCATTTGTACTCTCACTTCTCTGTCTTCACATAGAATTATATCTATTTTCACAAATTCTAGTTCATAAATATCATCCTTTTATTAAACCATTGAAATGTTTAAAGATTCCCATTCTCTTTTATATCAGGTAACTGGAAGAACTGAACCTAAGTATGTAATGTGATATCATCCACCTTTTACCTTTTATAGAAGAACAGACATTTATTTTTCTTTCTGGTTTTTCATTAGTCATTCAGTGAGACACACCTGAGTGCCATACTGCATGCCCTGTACAGTGGCATCACCTGGTTAAATACTTTTTCTTTCACTGTCACTATGACACCACACATAGCTGTTACTTTTTATATCGTTTATCATGATGTTCAAGAGTGATCTGCGTTCCTTATGAAAAGAAACATAGTTTCTTAGTTACAGCCTAACACAAATGAGGCATCTGGTTTCCAGTTTAATTACTGCATTGCACCAAAAGTAGGTTTATTCATTTGGAAGACATCATTTGCAAGGTAGATTATCCCACATGACCCATACGTCACACACTTGTAAAGAAATAGCAATATTATATATTAATAAATATATGAGGTATAAAGCATACCAGGGTTGACAGGTATTACGCTACAATTACAATATATATTTCCTTAGGACACAAAAGTCATCAGTCACTTCAACAGGTAAGAGTGTGGCACGAATGACATCTAAATAATGCACCGACGTGTATTTTAGGTATTTTTTTCTTTCCTTATGTTACGTAGCCGATTTAGCTGAAAGATTGATAACATTCATGAAACCAGGTTATATGGTGCAAGATTTAAAGCTTCACATGAATTCAGGAAGCCTCTTGGCCTACTGAGGCCAAGAGGAGGCCTCAGTAGGCAGTTGGGATGTAGTAATAACACAATAGTAGCAACTAAGTAAAAAAATAAAATGTAGGTCTGCAGAGAAATTGACTCTAATATGTATTTACGGAAATCTCCTTACAGTATAACGGATTAAATTGCAGTTACAGTTTGCTTCTTGTGGAAACATATTACATTCACATTAGAAACAAGCATAGTGCAAAACCACATATATTGTATCACATGGCAGGATCTCACAGCACTGGATTCGCTGAAGCTCAAACATGCAGATCTGCAGTTTCTGACTCTAATATTGGCACGCAATGCCAAGCTGATGCCAGGAATACTGTGTCAGATTTGTGTGTGTGTGTGTGTGTGTGTGTGTGTGTGTGTGTGTGTGTGTGTGTGTGTGTGTGTGTGTGTGTGTGTGTGATTATATGGCTTATGGATTTCACACACAATCACAGACTGCAAACTTTAGTCCTCTCAATGGGAAAAGGATCAGTGTTCTGTGTGAATATTCAGATCAGCAAAAAAAAAAAAAACCCTGTGTAAATCTGTAGTTATCTATTAAATAGCACTAAGAGTGAATACTTTTTAAAAAGTATGAATAATCCTCTCAGAAATCATCTCAATATAGTGCAAGTAAGCAAGCATTTTAATGCTAGAAATCGAGTTAATTATAAAGAGAAACCTGCTCCACTAGATATCTAATCTGTATGCAGGTCATTAGATCATAGTTTCCATTGATCATGTTATTTAAAATATGACTTCAATATAAGTTAATATATATTATTCAATACATCTGTGGTTTAACGTTGGCCTGGGTATCCATATTCCAGCTTAACTAATGGTAAGTTTCAAATGTTAACAGTGTAGAATATTTAAATAGATGAATATAAGTAAAACATCTCTCAGAAATCCTGTCAGGTTAGCTGATGTTAGTGAGCTGTACGGTTTAATGAATTCCTTACAAAGTTTCAAGACACTCTTACATCTCTGTTTTGATCTAGTAGGCTAATAACTGGCTACCACAAACAGCTAAGATGAATGAGTTTATAATATTTATGAGTATTCTTAATCCTTTTTGCTGACGGCTTGCTAACATCAGCTAATGTGGCAGGATTTCTGAAATGTTTATATAAAAGTCATGTTTATATAAATATAAAACAATCATTGATAAAACTAGACAGCCCACATTACTTTTCTGAGAGGATTTCTGAAAGTTTGCTTTCATATCTATCTATCTATCTATCTATCTATCTATCTATCTATCTATATATATATATATATATATATATATATATATATATATATATATATATATATATATATATATATATAAAAAACATTCTTCAGTTTTAGCATTTGACAGCTAGTTAGCATTAGCTAACCTATTAGGATGTTTAAGAGTGTTTTTAAATTTTATATACATTTATGTTGTATAACAAAATTCTGTCAGTTCTATAGCAGTTTGGCTCATGGCTTTGCTAGTTATAATTATGGCTTCCAGTGATTTCCCTCTTTCCAATACTTTATTGTCTTTAAGACAGTCTTACATTCCCATATTTGGTCTTTCAGATCAAACATGAACAATTTTCTTTCTATTCTGTAACAAAACATTTTTCGCATACTCGTTCAAAGGTAAATTTATAGTTATTAGTCCACCTACTGACTTGTTTTTGAACAATTGGAGTCCTGAGAAAAATCAGGTGGATAAATGAAGAACATTGTGTTGTACCAAGAACAATTTTTGACAGTGGCTCAAAAGGCTCTTTAAACAGTACGTCAAATGTTGTGACTCAACACAATGTTATCTGTTTGGCAGAAATACTGAAAGTTTTGTCTTCAACAGACCTTCCCTTATGCAGAACAGTGTTAAACGTAACCCTTGCCTCCTATGATAAATTACTGCGTATGTTTGGAGGAGAAAACAGACAGACTTTCTCTCTTTGAAGCTTAAAAATATGATGTCTCTTTTTATCACAATGTACAAGTTTGCAAAGTACAAGGGCTTCAGAAATTCTAATGCCACATCTTCAAAGTGTTTATCTAAAGAATGATGTCTAGACAAATAAAAAAGAGCTTTATTAATGGTGAAAGGCTGAAAGAGGATTAAAGACACTGAGCAGTGCTTCAAACAACTGTCTGTCATTTACTTTAATGAATCTCTAATAATAATTTAAAAAAAAAAGTTAAAATTGGGTTTAAGCCAGTGAATCATGCACATGCTTATTAAAATCAGCACTTTAGTTAGATCGGTTGTCTCACTTGTATCTGTCTACAAGGCCAGCTGAAGAGAAAAACACCAAGTGACCTTCACATCATGATTACTTAGTATATCAAGGTTACATTGCTTAAAATAGTTAAAAGCCCTGTTGGTATACACAAACTAAGCCCTTAATTTAAAGTTAGTTAGATGTTTTTTAAAGATTTAACAAGTTATATCTATATTTATCTGTCCTAAAAGTGATATTACAGGTAAGCAGTTATTAATTTCCAGTCACCTTTTCATAGTCACACTTTTTCTGTGGCCGAATCTCAAACAGAATTCTACTGCCAATGAGGAGCACTATATAGATTCTATAGCACTATTATTCCACTCCAAATAAATTGAGCAGGAAAATAGGTAGCTATTTGAAATGCTATTTCTATTCTATTTGAAAATTATTTCTTCATGATGATGAGCTGAAGATGATGAATATTTGCATGGATTGCATGGAAGTATAAAACCAAGCTAAACATTAGTTACCCAAAAAATTTCGGGGGAGTGAGTCAGAAACATTAAAGATTATTAGAATACGGTGATATTGTTTCATTTAGATTTTTATTCCTCAAGAAATTAATACACTGTGGTTTATGCAATTCAAATGGTAATAAAGCAGTACTGTTAAAGAACAGTGTTCACGTGTATAAAGTATACACATGATAGGAATAATCGGTTATATTATGGTTAGGTGATATTCAAATGCATTCAGACTTATAGTATTTAAATATTTAAAAATCAACGTCAGTATGTTACCCTATTAGCCAGCACATGGTGTTAATGTATTTGTTTTACAGTTCTGTTCCTTTTCCTATCCCTGTTCCTTCCCTCAGTAAGGTTTTACTCTGTGATTGTTGCTGTGGCTGTTGCTATGTAAGAGATAGTGAGAGCACTTCCCCGAGGCTTTCAAATCACTCTTTGATCCTGATATCTCTCCAGACAGTTGCATAGTATCCCTGAAATTAAATCAAGGCTTATATTAGTCATAGCATAGAGGAATAACGGTCTGTGCTTCTACAAGTTGGACTTATGTGAATGCTCAATAAATTCTAATACTATATAATAATTTATTTAAGAGCAAACAGTGCAACAGGGTTAAATCTGTGCATTGAAATCTGGATATATAAATGTGTGTAGTTGACTGTGTTTGTGTGTGTGTGTGTGTGTGTGTGTGTGTGTGTGTGTGTGTGTGTGTGTGTGGATGTGTGTGTGTGTGTGTGTGTGTTTCTGCATTTCTAACTTATGACTCCCTAAAGGAGGTAGGTTTGCACTGCAGCCCTACCCATCTCTTTTTTAGGTGGTCCACCCACTCAAGGTCTCAGCCCTGAGGCCTCACATTTTCCACACTGCAACAGCTGCTTGGAAATGTTCTTAATTCAATACCTATCAATACCAATCTATAAGTGAATTCTTCCAGTAACAGCTTAATTTTGGCACGGCCAAAATATAGAGAGGGCGACAACCTGGATGGTGGATACAGGTCCATCACAGTTATCTGTCATTTTTAGAGTTCCCAAATTATATATATATATATATATTCATTTATCACATTCATTTATTACTGTAGTGATTCTATAATTTGTATTTGGCATTTTTGTTGTTGACACAGCACTGAAGTTTACTTATCAGCTATTAGAGGAACGGTGGGCTCAGGTTCCACAAAACACTAAACAAAATGAAGTGCAGCTCATATACTGTATAAGCACTTTTAAATTCATAAAATCTGAAAACATCCATTTTAAAATGTCCAAAAACAGGTTCTGAAACCTAGAAGCCTGTTTAAAACACAGTGAGAATGAAAAAAGTGACATCTTTACAAAAGAAGTGTGGTGAAATTGGAGGCTTGGGTTCACTGTATTGTAGCATATTTGCCAACTTCTTATATGTCTTATAAACCCAAAATTTAAAAGAGCATCATATTCAGCATTTTAGTGATGGATAACTTAGTTAACTTTGTACACTATATTATTTAGGGATGACAATACTGGAAGAGCTTAATTCATATTTTTAACCGTAGTTCAGTTTGAGTTGATTGTACTAAGAGTCCTGGGATGTGCACAGAATAGGCTTTATGATTACAGCAGCAGTTCTGAGGTGTCTGTGTGCCATAAAACTACCTGACTCTTTAGCAATAGCCAGAAGTCCTCCTAATTAATTAAAAATAAATATTTTAACTGTTCATTTTTTACTTTGTTGGAAAGGTACTTTTAAAAAGATGACTTTTATCCTATTAAAGTATTTTATCCTTGTTTTTGATTTATGGCGGTATATCCTTAAAAAATGGCTTTAGCTCAGAATTGTCTTTTGTTCTATGTTTCCTCGTAACGTTTTAAGAGAGAAAGAGAGAGAGAGAGAGACAGAGAGAGAGAGGGAGGGAGAAATAGAGAGAGAAATTGATCTGCAGTAATATATCTATCAGGTCTCTTTTTTCTCCTACACTCTCTCTTGCTCTGCTCTATGCTGCTTTTAAAATGCTGTGTCATCTCTTCTGCACAGGGAGTGCCTCTGTGTGATGGTCATTAAATGTGAGAGGGCTGATGCAGCTCAGAACTGCAGGTATTTCTTCTGTACATATCTTCTGTCATGGTTTCGGTATATATGTAAAGATTGTTTTTAGTAGCCTGTATGGTAGAGACATGGTGTCATCGATGTGTGAATAGAGGTGTCGGGACTAACGTCAAGAAAACGAACACACACACACACACACACACACACACACACACACACACACACACACACACACACACACACACACACACACACACACACACACACACACACACAGCAAGCAGGCATCAGGAAAATTAAACACATCACACTGCTTTGAATTGCTGCTTTGTCATGGGAGATATTTTCAGGAAAGCAGAGTGATTTCTGATGTTTTCTTTTCAGTACAAACCAGGCTAAACCCTATTATAAAAAGGCTCAAGTGATTGGCATACATCTCATAATATTTGCTGTTATACACTCCTGAACAAAATCTTAAGACCGGGGACACATTCTAAGTATTTGCATTTTGCGCTGGTGGATCATAACCAGGTTGTAAGAACTGCTTCAAATTGTCAAAAGAAGAAAAAGAAGGAAGCAATTTATTGAAAACTGCATTTAAACTCAAACAGGCTGATCATCAGCTGATTAAATGTTTAAGACCATTGCCCCAAAAATACCCAAAGCAGAACTGTGTCAAAAAAGGACTCAGTAGTGAGTAGCCCCACCGTTCTTGTTGATAACTTCAAACACTCTTTCTGCATGCTTTATGGAACTGTTTCCAGGAGGCTGGTGGGAACTTTGCTCCATGTGGTGAAGATGGCTTCACGAAGGAGTGAGTCTGGAAATGACATGCACTTTTGTAAACTTATCTTGCCATCCACCCCCAAACATTCTTAAGGGGATTTAGATCAGGGGAACATGCAGGATGGTCCGGGAGTGCAATGTTATTGTCCTGAAAGAAGTCGTTTGTCAGCGTTGTCCTGTTGAAAGACCCAGTCAATACCCCACAGACAAGGGGCCTCAGTCAAGAGGGATGCTTGCTGCAACATGTCCACATAGTCAGCCACCGCTTGACACCCTTGGACAAACTGAATCTCCATTTTCCTATTGAAGGAAAAAGCCCCCCAGTTCATGATGGAGCCTCCTCCACTGTGTCGGACAGAAAAGATCTGCAGTTGGATCTCTTTGTGTTGCCAGTATCGTAGGAAGACATGAGGACCATCCAGGTTAATTTTTTTTTCTCGTTCGAGAAAAAAACATCTTTCATCTTTAAATATTCCATGTTTAGTGCTCCCTTGCAAATTCCAAACGGGCAAGTTTGTGGTGTGGAAGGAGATGTGACTTTCAAAGACGTTTTTTGTTCTTTAAGCCCTTCTCTCACAGATGCCTTCTTATAAGATAAGATAAGATAAGATAAGATAAGATAAGATATACCTTTATTCGTCCCACAGTTGGGAAATTATAATTATTGGGCAGCAGTCAGCATCAGTAATGGCCTTAATTTGGGTCGAAGAGCTGCCTGTGTCTTCACGGACAGCCCGTTGGATCCTCTGGCTCAGTCCAGGTGAAAGTCTTTGTGAAGACTTTTACATAAATTAGCAAAAATATATTTGACCATCCAGACTGTTATTTTGTACAATTCCTAACATCTGAAACATTTTTCATTATTTTAGTAAGTTGTTATATGGATATTTTTTCGTACAGCTTTTCTCCCCCCAAACTAGTACTTTTTGGTAGTTTTATGGATGCTTTAGAAATGTGCCACCTTTATACATGGAAAGAGTTTTTATGTACTAGCTTTGAGCTGGAGTGCTGGACCAAAATAAACAGTGGTTAAATAAATTACAGAGAAAAGAAGAATACAGGGGCATGGAGGGCAGTCTCTCTCTCTCTCTCTCTCTCTCTCTCTCTCTCTCTCTCTCTCTCTCTCTCTCTCTCTCTCTCTCTTTCTCTCTCTTTCACTGTCTTTTATAGTATCTCTGCAGCCCTTTCTTGGTGCCAAGTGTCCCATCAATTGAACATGATAACTGCCCTGCATTGTGATTGGCTACAAAGTCTAAGAGGCAGGGGATAGGATGTTTAGTGGAAGAAAGGAAACATGGGAGGAAGAGGAGGGGTGCACTTTTTCCTCTCATACTTTCCCTGCAGAGAGAGAGAGAGAGAGAGAGAGAGAGAGAGAATGACTGAAAAACAGAAGTCAGCTAGTACAGCTACAGGCTTAGTGAAAGAGAGCAGAGCTTAGATTTGCCAGTGTAGTGGAGACTGCAGGACTGATTCACTTTGCGCAGTGCACTTCACACATTTACACACACACATACATCCTTGAAGAAGCTGTGGTAACTGTGGGAGCATGGATACGTCCAGGTCGATCCAGCATGAGATCAGCTCTCTTAAAGGTATTGCCTGTATTTCTCTCTCTCTCTCTCTCTCTCTCTCTCTCTCTCTCTCTCTCTCTCTCTCTCTCTCTCTCTCTCTCTCTCTCTCTGTCTTTCATCTCTTACACACACACCAGCTTGTGGTAGAATGTGCTATGCATTTTGTCAACGAATTGAATTCAGTGCAAACATCAGCAGAGATTTAGATTCTGTCTCTCCCTCCCTCTGTGTTCAGTCTGTCATTTTGAAAGCTAATGCTGCCTTTGTCTGAGAGCATTCATGGATTAACATGTGTGTTGTCCGGGTTATAGAGGGAGGAAAGCCGGTGTGTGTAAGCCACGCTGCTGCTGAGGTCAGCGTCAGGCTCAAGTCTGCGTTTTTCAAATCACACTTTTTTATTTCTTGGCAAGGATGCGGTATGCATGCGGCACACTCAGAGCTGCATCACCACAGCAATACTGAGCGACAACCTCACCTCACTTCCTTTCGGAGTGAAGGTGTGTAGTGATTGGTATGAAAGTTAAACATAGAGTATAGCCAAATGAAGTGGCCTTGATCTATTTTAGGAGCTGTCAGTCATTAAATATTAACCCACAGAAACAGAGATGAGAGAGAAAATGCATACAAGCTTACAGAAGTAGCATGTTACTGTGTTTAGGGTAAAAAGGGAAGTATTCACTGATATACATTTTATGTCAGTAGTAACATATTTAAAATTACACAAGTTAGTTCATGGTCTGCACTACGTTGCTGTTTGCACCATGTCATAAAACATCAGGTCACTTTACCTCTATTTTGGGCTTAAGAGACAAAATATTATAATAGTCCCCAGGCCAGAACTAGAGGAGAATTAGGACAAACAAACACATGCAAATCGTTCTAACTTATATCAGCAGGTTAGTCAAATAAATCTATTCACTCTCCATTAAAATGTCAGTCAGCATTGATCGAATCCATTAAACACAAACTTATCACCAGACCATGAATAATTAAAATAATTTTCATTTCATTTACGGCTGTAAGATACGTTCATTTAATACGATCTAAAAAATATACACTTTTTGTGACCTTTCTTGTTTGTTCTTCATGGTATCTCACTTTCTGTTTGACTCTGAGCTTCACCTTGTGTGATTCATCAGTGACTCTGTAGGAGATCGATATGCTCTTCAGAAACCCTGGTGTGACTAATGGCTATGTCGAATATAATGTGTATTTGCTGAGTCATTGTATGAAAGGTATTTAAACCTAGAGCGCATCCTAGCTACAGTACTAGCTACTTCGGTCCTACATCTGCATCTTTTCACAACACTCAAAAAATGCAGTATTTCTGTGGACAGGTTCAGTCGGAGTAAATGAGCTCTCCGAGGTCACTCCCTTTTGTCTCAGGGCCTTTTTTCTTCTCCCAAGGCATAAATAATTAATGATGAGGCACACACATATCCTTTTTAAACCTGCTCCAAAATGTTTTGTGAAGCTGAACACTTTTTGCAGGGCACTCTGGTTAAATGTGATAGGGCTGTTAAATCACTTCCTGGGTAGAAATGCATCTGGCTGAGGATAAAATAAAACCTTTAGCTTTGGCCTGAATGAGTATTTTTCCAAGGGTCAGGACAGACAAAGGCTTCACACACTGCTGTGCAATTCCACTGAATTTAGTTAAACTGCCTGGCAGGTTTCAGACAGTTGCCTACCTTCATGTACGGACTTAAGCGTGTGTCTGTTTGTATACATGGTAGCTTAAGTTCAGATTTATCTATCTATATATTCTGGACACCTATAGTCCAAAAATAATTGCTAATATTCTAGAATGTGCATTTGGACATGTAATGAATCTGTAATTACTAAGTTCTCGGTTTGTCCTGAACAGACCAAAGACCTTTGTTATTCATTTTTAGCAAGGTATTTAATATGCTCCTAAATGCTGCATTCTGTCATTATGCCCAGTGGCAGACCAACTGCCAGTGTCTCCCTGGGCTTTTGTTGTGTAAAGCTGCAGTGAGTCTTGGCGTAAATTTACTGAGTCTCATTAATGAGTTTCTGGACTTTTGTTTTTGTCAAACTTTCAAAAGACTAGATTTCACACTAAGCAGTGTTCATCTGTTATTTCTAAAGGCTCTTGATTGGTGTGAAGGAATGTTGTTGTTTTTTTCCTTTTTTGGAAGCGATCATGTGGGACTAATGTTAGAAATGTAAATATAAAGGTAGGACAATTCTTATATTTGTAAACATTAGAGAGAGGAAAAGGTCTGTGGGTTTTTGAGAGTTGCAAAGACAAAATGAATTATGCTAGGAATAAATCATGACACGAAATGACACAGGCCTGAAGCAAAGTAGAGAGTTGAGAGAGAGACAAGAGACTGTTACTAACTACAAATTTACTAAAATGTTACTTATTAAGGAATAACATATCAAATATGTTTTAATAGTTAATGATAGTAAGATGGAAACTCTTTAAAATAAGTGCATTCCTGTTATCACTTACCTTATACAGTAGCAGCAGCTATCATTATCATGTCATTCACTGTCTTTCTGTCTCTTGAAGCCAAAGACAGAAAAAAACAGCTTTTCATGAGAAACTGCAAAGACTAGCAACTTTACTTCTGACTTACCAATCTTAGACACCGGAGACTCCCTCCAAAAAATGCTAAATATTGTATATACATCACAGAAAACATCAGCATGTCAGCAATAACACGTTTTTAAATCTGCTTGTGTTCAGCATCCACCAAGATCCTGTGTCAGCTGATAAATGGATATGGCATTTTACAGTTAATCTATTTTACATAAAATCACTAAATATAGTGAAGTTGAAGTCATTAATATACATAAATAACAATCACAACAAAAAACAATGAGATTTCTTGCAAAAAAATAAATACTTATTTCCAAATTTAATTTTAATCGTTGTCATTTATTACATAAGCTGATATCCCCAATGTTTTTTTTGTTGTTACAGTAGATACCGATACTGTATTGCGGGCATCACCAAATGGCGGACCGCGGTTCGGATCCGGACCGAGTGACGGGTCTGCCCGGACCCGTTAAAATTCTAATATTATCATATTAAGCATCTCCTTATTATAATCTAATATTATAAGATTATACAAGCTCTTTGATATTAATAAAAAGATAAATCTTTTGTTCATGTGCAGTTAATGTAGACTGTTTCTGTTCCATACTCCAGAGCAGAAGGTGGCAGTAATGCACCTAATTACAATTAAGATTTAGATTCAAATTAAGATTAAGATTCAATTAAGATTCAAACTGCTGGCAGGACAGTTACATGCCCATTTCTCTCACTAGGAACGGAAGGTGGAAAGGGAGTAAGGAGAGGTGGAAAGGAGAGAGGAAAAAGGGAGCTGCTCAAAGCTCTGCACCTTTTTTTATTCAGTAAATTCTGCCCTGTTCTATTTTACCTGAAATGTTCTTTTGCCTAAGGTTCCTGTGTTATTAATGTAGTTAATGTTTAAAAAAAGAGGGCAGCTCAAAAGTCTTTTGTTTTGTTTAACTGGAGGAATTTAGATGAACCTGTAAATCTATTGCCAATTATTATTTGAAACACACACGATCACACACACACACACACACACACACACACACACACACACACACACACACACACACACACACATACATACATACATACATACACACACACGCTAAGTTATTTACTGTATATTATTACTAATTCATTGTTCTGAAATACAGTAATGCAAGCAGGATGACATTGAGGAGACACTTGGAGAATTGTCACTTCTGCAGTACACAGGTGCTGTAAATCTGAGAGGTAGCAGATCCTGTTCCAGCAGTGTTCAGCACAAACAAGCGACTGTTTAACAGGATATGATTTGTGTAGAACAGGATACATCTTACTATCTCTTAAAATGTAGTAGTCTATTTACTTTTCAGCGAGTTGATGCAGATGTTTGTGTATGAAGGGGAGTGGGGTGGGGTGGGCCTATTCCTGCTAGAAAATCTTGTTGGGAATTAAATGTACCCACAAGGACAAACTGTCAGATATTTCTATACTTGTGGGGACACTTGGCTGGTCCCTAAAAAATATTAAGATTTCTTTTTTAAAACAAACTGCTTTTTTTTTAATTTAAAAAAACAAACAAAAACAAAACCAAGGGCCTATAAAGGGCATCCTTACTGACATTAAGGTTAAGGTTAGATTTAGGGGTAGGCATTACATTAAATAAACAGTAATTATCTCAATGGAATGTCCTCAAAAGGAAAGTAAGACAGATGTGTGGGTATGTGTGTGTGTGTGTGTGTGTGTGTGTGTGTGTGTGTGTGTGTGTGTGTGTGTGTGTGTGTGTGTGTGTGTGTGTGTGTGTGTGTGTATGTGTGTGTTCTTACCCAGACTGAGGAATGTTCTTTTGGGTTTTTCCCTCTATTTTCTCTCTTTTGATCCCAGAGAGGCTGCGTCTATTCTAAATATGGCCGATCAGACTTTGCATCTGCTCTGACTTAGACAATAAGATTTTTTCTGATGTAGACCAGCCTGACAAATCTTTACCAGACTGAAAAGATTGCACTGGAAATAAACACATTTGAAACCAATTGTTTAAGTGTCAGCATTACAGATGAACTGCTTTGAAGGGTGTGCGAGCAAAAGAAAGATAGTTGAATCAGCTGTTATGGTAATACAGTCTTTACATTCATTTACATGCAGTATTGAGGACGTGATGCTTCAAGCCCACAAGCTGCTGAGACATCAATGTTGGGTTTATTTATTGGGTTTGATTAATGCAGAAAATAATATTGAGAGGTTTTTCTGTACTGAGCATAGATTCATACTTTAAGCTCATTTCTACTTCTTCTTGGAGCAGAATAAGACATACACTTTAGAATAGAATAGATTAGAATACTTTATTGTCATTGTACAGCTGCACAACAAAATTAAGCCTCTCTAATTTAAAAGGTGCACAAATTTACACACCCATACAATGTAAAGAGATGATCCAAAAATTAAGGGTGAATAGATAAAAGATATAAACAGATATTGATGTAAACAGATGGTAAATGATGCAATTGTTAACAGTAGATACAATAATAGAGTAATACAATAGAGTGATTTTGTCCCCATCAGCTGGAGTTTAGTTCTGTAACGGCACTTGGGTAGAAACTATTTAGCAGTTTATAAAGCAAATTCAACACTATAGCTCATACATTTTTGTAATCAGAGGGAAGGATCAGAGTGACATTGTAGAATAACTTAAAAAAATCTGTTACTATATTTTTAAAGTGGGTTTATAAGGCACTTTCTTTGGAGCTTGAGGTCAACACTGGAAATATATTCTTCCACAAGGTAGTCTCATATGTGAAAGTGTTTAATTGGTGCCTTGAAATGAATTAACGATGTTTCATTCATTCTTTCATTCAGTCATTCATTTTGAAAAACAGAAGTTATGTTCTTGTTTGCTGTAATCACATATGCAATGCAGATGTGGAAGATACACATCACTGATTTTAGTCAATTTAGCTGAAGTCAATAAATAGCTTACGCAAGTGGAACAAGTATCTTCTTGTGGTTTTGGGGAAAGGTGTTAGTTGGTTAGAGGATAGGTGGGTTAGTGGTTAAGGTGTTGGACTATTGAGTAGAAAGTTTTGAATTCTAACCCCAGTTTCACAATGCTGCCACTGCTGGGCCCCTGAGCAAGGCCCTTAACATTCAGTTAAATAGACTGTATAAGGGCTTCTGCCGAATGCTGGAAATGTAAATGTTTTCACTGAAGAATTAAATAAAAATATGAAATGCGATTAAATATCTTTTTCTGAAAGCCAAATAGTGAGATGACAGTGTCTGGAGTTTAGCTTCTTGTTTTATTGCCCTGAAAATAGTTTTTGTTCTCGTAAGTATGCTAAACTGTGTGTTTTTCCTGCCAGTAATAAGAAAGAGTGAACAGAAAGAATTCATCAGATTCTGAATCAAAGCAATAGATACAAAATCAAATATGTCAAAAGTACATTTCAGAGTAAAGGACCCAATTGTTTATTCTGGTTTCTGGATGAGGAATGTGATCCCAGAACAGCTCTGTGACTGAACAAAAGAGTGCTCAATCACTCTTCAGTTTAATAGTCGCTTATAGGTATGTAATGATGCTAAATTAAACTCATTAATATGAAGCAAAGCAGCATACCTGCATCTTTTCATATCATATAATCTGCAAATACAGCAATAAAATGATGAGTCATGCTTGAAATGCACATTTAGATATCACTGTTTTGCCAACTGCAAGTCAATCTAATTTTTTTTAAATGTTTTATACAGTTTTATTTTTTGCTAAATAGTTTGGAGGAAATAGGGTTATTATAAGGAAAATAAGATATATAAATAATAAAAACAAACAAATAAAAGTATTACATATAAAAATATGGTTTCTATTTTTTTTTTTATTATTATTTTTCCCTATTATGTCTGAAAACTCTAGGATACAAGATCCAGTTCTCAAAAGTCCTGTGAACCAATGTTCTGTATGTGTTTTATGGCCTTATTCAAGTGATTTATAATGTTTCATTTTTCACTAACCACGCATAAACATTGTTTTCTCAAAAACACAATCATGTACATACACGCTGCTCACATATTATTGTAGTCCAGTTTGTGCTGATTACAGTGATATTAGACTTTAGCCATTTATATCTTCATAAGCAACTGAAAAAAGCACAAATGTCAGGGTATGACAAAACTTCTCCAGGCCCAAAAATACCCTTAGACCCCAGAGGGTTAAATTAAAAAAAAAAATATATATATATATATTTCTTTTTCAACACAAACAATATTTTTTATTTATTATTTAAAACATCATATTTTTTAAATTTTAAGTTTAAACTTAATTTATTATAATTATCTTTTATAATCATTAAAATGATTAAAACATAAAAATAATTCATAAAAAAATTTAATGTAGTCATTAGATTATTTATTTTATATAGCTTCTAAAATACGTTTATGAATTTCAGCCTACGTTAGAGAACGATTTCTATACAATGAAGGAGTTATAGCAGGGTTCCACTCAGTATGTAAAAGATAGTCCATGTAGTCGTGTAGCTTTGTCCAAAAATAAATGCATGTCTGTGTGAGTGCCTGAGCTATTTTTTGTGTGATTAGTTTTGCATCTCACATGACTGCATCATGCTGTGAAATAGTGTGAGTGTTTGATGGGTTTCTGTTCACCACAGCAGCTGGGAGTAGAGTTTATATAAGAGTGTCCACATACGGCAGTCTACAGCTTAGGGTTGCAAACATGCCATGCACTAAAACACTAAGACAAAATGAAAAGTCTTACGGTTTCTGCTTGTTAGCTGAATTTGATGGATTCATGTGCTTATTTTTTACCTTTCAGTATTTCTATATGAAAACAGCACGAGTATCTGACACACCTCTCTGTGCACTTTTTAAAAGCCTTACAATTAATTTTATTTAACGTTCTAACAAATGATCTTACTGTTTTTGAGATTTATTGAGAGAAAATTTAATTTAATTTCATTTAAAGCTGGAATGAAAAAGATATTTCCACCCTATTAGTGAAATGAGCTAGTCTAAACTTGAACTAGAAACAGATGATTTAAGTATTTTTCAGGACACATTTACTGCCAACTTTAAAGAGCACATCTGATTTCTTTCCCATCAAGCTTTAAAAGAAGATTTTTCTTAAAGACACCAAACAGACACCATAATGACAGTTTATATTATGTCAGGTTGTAGATATATCGTATTATTTGATTATCTGGGTTATAGTATGTTTGCTCAAATTATATTCTGCAGTCTGCAGGCAGACACGTTTTTAATCACAGAACTAACCAGAACTAAATCATAACCTTAATCCACAATTAAATTGATGCCAATCAGGAGATTTACTGAAATTGAATGTAAATGTGCTTTTTAGATATACATTTATAGGACACTTGTCTGTGGTACAGATATAACTAACTAAATAAATAACTAACCAAATAAATAAATAAAATGGTTGACGAAAACTGGGTTATATACAAAATGAGAGTACCCCAGCTCTGCAAATTTATTCAAATACAAGAGAAAATGGTCCAATGGGTCCACAACTGGGATTTGGCAAATTTCACCAACTTAAGAATCAAGAAGTCCTGATGCTCTTTAGGCTGTGTGTTGAATTTTTAACGCAGGATTCACAATGTTAGCTACTCTAGATACACGCTGGCCCATTTGGGTGCATTCTACTACAGTACAGTATACATCCAGATTTAAATCCCCAGCAGGTGGCGCTGCCACAGCAGTACACATTTTCTCCTATTATTCTAACCTGCTAAAGAGACACAGCAATGCATTAGGATGTTACAATACTTAATCAAGTTTAAAGTATAAAATATGCTACTGTTAAACTTTCACTCTGCGCCATCGACATTTCCTTACAGCTATTGTGTTCTGTTTTTATTTCGTCCCTCCCTGTTTTAATAGGCAGCCCATTTGGGTCTGTCTGATATCTTTAACAGATTTTCCTGTTAAACTGGCATCTGTTTGCTATCACTCACACTACCACCTCCACCCTGGCTGTACTGTTTAGCATTTTTATACTGTGTGACACAACTGTGAAAAAGGCCTTAAGAAAATAATTCAATTAACATTACTATTTCTTATTTATATCACATAATGTAATTTTATTATATAACATAATTTTTATATTTTCTTCTATTTTCAGGTAAGCTGCCGTTTGTGCTCTAATTTCTGGGTGTGGGAAGTTTTATGGTCTCCAGAGCAGAGTAAGTATGCATTGTGGCAGCTGACCTCTTCACCTTGTCTGACACTAAATGCCTCAGAACAGGAAAGGGCTTTTACAACCTCACAAGACCCAGAGTTTTAACCATGAAGCCACCACTTTACAGTTCTGCCTTACTGGTATGCCAAAGGCACAGTGCACTTTCTTACAGAGATGGTAAATGTGCCCAAATTCTTTTAGTTACTGCTGGTACTTTTTTAAAGCAGTCCTAGAACAAAGAACCAAGGAACATTTGTAAATGTTAGCAACTCTGAAATGTTAGCTATTACAATAATAACTCTACAACACAAAATAGATGAATACGAATAGTTTAAAGTGTACATAGTAGTAGATTACAGAAACAGGTCTGAGGTGTCATCGCTTTAACACTTATAAGCAGATTTAGATTTGTTCGTAATTTTGAAGTGACGTGAAAGTCACAAATTTTGCTTGAAAAATACACCACAAAACCAGATTAAATTTTTTTTTTTTAAATTCATCGTAAAAAATATTAATATTAATTTTCATAAGAAACAGTTTCCTTTGTAATGAATATTTTTAGTATAAACTTCTTTCATTGGTCTATTTTCAATTTGATTAATGGAATACAAATTGACTGCCTGCTTAATCGTGATTTAGCCTTTGTTTCTACCAGCTCTGTGAGCGATGCAGCGGTGCTTTAGTATTTACACTCATCTCCTGATTCTCCTTTACATTCTACGCCAACAGATCAGCTTCAACTTTTTATAGCAATACCATTGCCTGTGCATATTTGCTAACTATCCAGTTTTGCTAACTGTCAGAAGAGCAACTGTGTTTCTTGAACTTTGAGTACAATGTTTGCATTAGAATTCTCATTAATATAACACTGGAAGGTGTTGAAAAAGCGAAGAAGCTCTTTCCCATTTGTCTTTAGGAGCTAACAACAAACTGTTATCTCAAATGTTTGAGAGTTTGTTTACTCTGTTGTCTCACAGGTATAAAGAAAATGAAGCACCAACTAACAAATTAGCAGCAGAAACATTAGTAAATCCATCATAAGTATTTCATTATAAACGTGCTCTCAGGTGGACGTCTAAGTTAAGTTTAAGGAAATAATTTGCTTTGTTTCAAAGGGTCTAGTGGCCTTAAATTGCAGGTCTGTTTTTTGGGAAAGTCCACATGGACTAGGTTCCTTAGCTTGAGGCATAATGACACTATAAGGAAAGTTCTTGGTATTAATAGTAAGGATCCTGGAATAGAGTTGATTCAGTTTGTTTATTTGTACTGTATGTATTCAATTCAATTCATTTGTATTAGTCTTTTAAAAATGGACATTGTCACAAAGAATCTTTACAGAAATATGTACATTCAGGATGTAATCAGTTCATAGTTTACTGTCTGGATCAACAGTAGCTTTGTGTCTGTGATGGGGTAAAATTTCACAATCTTCAGACCGATAGCTTAAACACAGAGCCCCACACAAATGTGCAAATTGCCCTTCAGGGACCTCTTTTGAATTCGGTTTCCTTAGACAGCCATGCCCCTTGCTATTGTCTGATATTGTTCACCAATCTGTACACATTGTTTTATTTTTCATTGTTTCTCTTGGCTATGGTTCAGTTTGGCAAACAAATCTTCCACCATGTGTGTTTTTTGTTCATAAATGAATGCGTTTCAGAGCCAGTAAAGGAAACTGCTAATAAAACCTTTACACACAAATGAGTCATTTATATAAAAAAAGCACAAATTGTACTTTCTGGATGGCAAAACCGCTATAACTCTAAAATACTAAATCCACAATATTTATATTATTTATGCCAATGCTCCTCTTCTACAACTGTGCACAGTTTCTCATCATAAGCTCCAACAGCCTGAAGCATTTGATTTTCATCCTGCTTGGTTTATTTCTTCTCTCTAAGTTCCACTGAGGCCTGTCAGTAGTTAAATTATAGAGCTTTACACGTAGTCCTGGTCCTGGCTCTGCCAGATGGTGCAGCATGATGGAACATAATAACAGGGAGGAAACCTCAAGAGGCTGGGCAGCTGAAGAAGCTTTGCATCCTGGGAAATGACTAGAAAAGGAAAAATATCTGACTATCCACTGCCACCTTTAACAAGCTTTTAAAGTAATCTGTTGTTCATTTTACGTTGTTAGCAAATGTGTATCTTGACCATTTCGTACATTTTCAACATATCGACAGTTGATGATTCATTTTCAGCCTACTCTTTTTCCACTTAGGATTTTTATGCACATTTCACATATACCTAAGATGTTTGAGGTGAGATCATTAGAACAGAACTAGAAAACAGGGATGTTTATGAGTAATATGTATGCTTTAACTTGCTTACTGTAACAAATGTTTAAGAAATTAGGATTATATAATCCTCTGATGCTTGAAACCTTTAATTATTTTACAAACCAGGCATTAATACAATTTGAGATGCCTGGTGAAGCACATCCATATCTGTATGCATAGCTTATAACACAACAACTTTCGAATGCTTGTATATTATTTTTTATTTATTGCAGAACAGCATTTAATCCATCGACAGTTTCCTGTTCTCGATTGCATCATGGCAGCTACAACAGTGGTTCCCTCAGAAGTCTTTTTTTTTTTTTTAACTCTCTTTAATGTAAAACTCTATCCTGAAAACTTTCAAGTTCTAGCTTCACCTGATACAAGAGCTGACACTGGAGACTCCTTCCAAAAATGCTAAATAAACATTTACTCACAGAAAACCTTTTTATATAAACAATGATACAGCTTTTAAATCTCCCATATAAGTTACTGTGTTACGTTGTTTATTGGTATACAGTAAATTATTAGAATGAACACATTCGTTAACATAAACCTGGATTTGCTTTAATTCTTTCAAGAAAGCTGAAATCAATCAGATTCGAGAATCTAACAAATATCTAATAGTTATATTAAAATGCAAGATCGGCTTTATTTAGATTGTTAGGGCTCATCAGAAGTAATAATTCCCATTTGAAGGAAGTCATAGCAGACCAGATTCCTGCAACGGATGACAGGATGTGGGTTGAGTATCTAAAGAATTTAGAAAACAAAGAGCTTCTTCCAGCTAAATCATGCCAGCACTGATAGCCAAAGATGATACAGTACACAGAAAAGACAAAGGATTCCTTATATGATGAATGAATGCTATGTGTATGACTTTTGCTTGATCATTTTTACTGTTTGCTAAAAATGGTTGTATTGTGATTGTGTCCATGTGTAAATGGGTTTATTGACATAGACTGCTCTTTTAACGTTAATGGAATTCTCTATTTCTTTAAAAGAATTACAGTTTTATGTGTGTGTGTGCATGGTATCAAAATATACTATAGATTGTGCCATTTACTACCGGATTATCAATATAAGGCTTTTGCCAACTTTAGTTTGTGAACAAAGGATAAACATTTATTTCTTTTATTTTAATTATAATGTTAATTAGTTAGATTATGCACACAATATGTTTTCCATGCTTCCTATATACTCTGTAGCTATATATAATTAAGAGAATCATTCAAAATACGAGTGCTACATATACTGTAAAACATATAAATATAATTAAACTTAGAAATGATTTAAAACTTAAAACTTGCTGAACTTGCTAGAAACTGCTGCCTTAAAAATGTGAGTAAACTCAGCATGAGGATAAGCTTTGTTTCTACTCACAAGTCATCAAGACAATGGATTGCTGTAAATCTTTAAAAGCCTATAAACTTTTACAGTGTGTGATTAGTCCTCTGAAATGCATCAGAGTTGGGTTGCAATTAAGAAGCATTATTTAATGCAAAGAGTCGTGACCACAGCATAAAAGGAAAAAAAAAGCAAAAAAAAAAAAAGGCAGGCAGTCAATATTTGTTAATAGGAAACAAACATAATCCTGTGATATGTGACCTTTTATAAAATGAAAAATGTGAAATTCGTTAAATAGTTAAATCGAGTTCAGTTTAGAGTTACACCTTTAACCAGTTCAATGCTTGGAACCCTATGAAACTATTAAAAGAATCATTGAAGATTTCATCTTTCTAAATGTTTATTTAGGAAATTATATTAAATCATTACAATGATATTTAGGATCTAGCCAAGAGAGCTGTACAGTAGGATTACTTTGTCCCTGCTGTGTCCAGCGATCATACTGCAGCCAAGCGCGATCATTACTGACCACACCCACCTGGGAGCAGAAAAGCTGAGTCAGTCTGTGTAGCTTTTTAAAGTGTAGCATCTGTGAGTCAGCCCTAACCTTATTGCTCACTAAATGTGTTTCCTGAATCCTTGCATTTCCTTTGTGATATGTTGCCATGGAGATGTTCCTGTTCCCGTTATTACATTTGTATTCTTATCAAGCTCTAATTGGGTTCAGTTCCACTTTTGACTAATTGCTTCTCTGCAGTTGTGCCTTGAGCCTGTGCACTGGAAAAAATATCTAAAAGACCATAGCTTGAAAAAACTATAACTGTTACTGTTTAAGTGTTTATAATTTATTCATGCATAGTTAATGTAATTGATAAAGACCCTGTTAAAACACAGAAACACTGATCAGTGAAATTAGTTATATTTTTTCCCCATCCATTCAAATGATTAAATACCTAATACCTATCTGTCTGTCTGTCTGTCTGTCTGTCTGTCTGTCTGTCTGTCTGTCTGTCTGTCTGTATCTTGTGTCTGGGTCTGTCCAGACTACTGAATCATGGGATGCTGCTAAAGTACAAATCAACTTTATTTATGGTGATTTATTATTAAATTAAAAAAATTCTTCTTTTAAATATATGTAATTCTGTTTCTGAATATTTCGGAGGGTAAAGAGAGTGTACTTGCAGAACAACTACTACTAGTAGTATTGCTACTACTTCTACTACTAATAATAATAATAAAAAAAAGGAGAAGGGAAAAAAGAATTTAAAAAATGTTCAGTTAAATATTCTGTTTATCAGACAATAGAGGCTTTGTTAAAAAGAAAAAGAGGCCGACTGTGTCTTTGTGGAAGTGTGTGAGAGTCTCTTGAGAGTGTCTGATTTTCACGAATCCTTTTCCGACATACCAGAATTAGAGACGTGGTTAATGGTCAGCACCATAGACGCAACAGAGGAATGCATGAGTGGACCCAGTATGGGTTTGTATCTGTCATAAGATTTAAAGGGGCAATTAGAAATTTTAAACATTTTCAAGCCCACTGCAGTCTGCAAGGTGAACTGCAGTAGCCCTTAAGACTGCTCTGACTCCAGCAATTTTTGTCAACTGTATGGCATTTCATACTAAAGGCAAATTTCATACTAAACGCAAACCCAATGTAGTATGTGGTACTTAATATGTGACTAACATGAAAGATTTAGTGGTTGATACTGGTCTCTGAAAGCTAGCAAGGCTTATTGTATAATGGGTGGTTTAATAGTTTTGTAATTCTTCCTCATTGGTGCACAAAACATTAAGACTTTAAGATTTTTGTCTGTTTGTGTGTTAAATACCTTGGGGGAGATGTAGCTTAAAGTCTCAAGTGATCTGTCAACCTTACATTTGTCAGCACTAAGCTGAAAGGACATAACAGTGCCTCTGGAATGCAGTTAGATACCCTGAGGCCCTACAGTACTTTTATTGGTGAAATGAAGTGAAACCAGTTTGTACCAGTTTGCCCCATCTACAGGCTAAGGGTCATGTTTAGAGTTAGCATGAAGGTTCAGGTTTTAAAGATAAGGTAAAAAAAAGGGACTGAAAAAGCAAAATTTGTGTTTGCGCTTAAATGCAACATAATGATGCAACGTAATAATATTAATAATAATAATAATAATAATAATATTAATGTTATAATATAATAATGAACAAAGGATAAACATTTATTGTTATAATATAATAATAATAATAATAATAATAATAATAATAATAATAATAATAATAATTAGAAGAAGAAGAAGAAGAAGAAGAAGAAGAAGAAGAAAAGACTTGCAGTCATATATCAATGATATGATGTTAATCATTGAAAAATAAAGTGAAATAGGTATATAATGTTTTCCCAATATACTGTAATACATCATGAATAGTGATCTCATTAATTTTAGATTTTATTATTTTATAAATCAAAAGATACAAAGTGAACTTATAACAAATTTCAGGGAATCTGGTTTGTTGATTTAATTTGCTATCTTTTATTTGTCAAAGTAAGAAAATAATGGCAATATTCTAATTATTTCAGTGTGACAACATTTTAAAGGATAAGCTGACTAAGCATTGATCTACAATGTCCAAAAGCAATATACATGGTACACTCATACTTCCATTAGCCTTTGCCAGTTTTCGGTTCTTTTTTTTAAACAAGTAAGTGTTGTAGTTTTTACCAAGCTGACCTTTAGAACAGCACACATTTTAACAGCAGGTTTATGTGTGAGTAATGCTAGAAAACAGAGGTGTTATTGTCTGTATTCCAAAATGGAAACTGAAGTGCTGTTATTTCCATTAACACACCGGCATCACTCTCACTGTCTTGAGTATCATGATTATTAAGGTATTTGAGAACGCTTGTGCACTCTTAATGTCCATAATCTCCTATTGTTGAATATGGGTTAATGATATAATTTAGCATACTTGCACAGTGTTAAGTATTGTGTATTGCTAGCAGAGCTGATGCTAAAGGCTCAGAGGCAGGGTGAATTAATGTGAATGTTAATAAAGATAAATATAAGTCTAGTTCAGTGACTAGTGGCTTGTATACTTTAGCTTAATAAGAAGAATTATTTTATCACAAAAATAATTACACTGTAGTCAAAAAGGTTGGCAGTGTATTAAAACAAGTCTGTATTAAAACAAGCATGTTTCTGCAGCCACCAAGCTTTAATGTTAACATAAATGCTACAACGAGTCCATGAAGTGAGAGCACATTTGTCCAAAAGTTGATCATGATTTTAGTACTTAAACTTGTCACTGCATTTTATACAAGGGTGAAATATGCATTATCTTCTCCATTCATTTTTAAAAAGACTATTTATTTATTACAGATGATGACATATTTTTGGTGCCTTGATCTGCTAGTTCTGTTTAAAGAACAAGTCTTTCTGTTGCTATGCTTTTTTTTTATCTCTTCTTTATGAAATTAGGCCTTTGGCACTCTAAAAATTAGAAGTACTTGGTCAGAAGGCCACATGACTTAGTGCTAGTGACTTAGGGTGTGTCTGAAATATTTTGCTCGTTATATATTTAAACAGTGACCTAAGCAGTACCAAGCAGTGTCTGATTTCAAAGCTTGTGCTTGTTCCCTGGACTGCTTCTGTTTCTTGGATCGATTATGTTCTACTTGATGGGATGTCATTCAGTCGACTTCTTGTCATTCAGTCATTCAGATTTTTGTAATTGTTTCATTGCACTCATACTGTATGTATGTCTGTAACTGCTTTTGGAAATGCTGCAGCACCTGTTGTAGTTTGAGTTATTGTAGGAAAATTAAAGACTGATTTATGCCTTTAGCTTTTACACACACACACACACACACACACACACACACACACACACACACACACACACACACACACACACGTATTGTTTTTTAATTTGAAATGCTAAGAGCAGGTGTGATCCAATTTCGTTAAATCTAACATGATCAACACATTTGACCATTTCATTTGTTCAATTTCAAGTGTCGTTATGCCGTTTGCCATAGTTAAATGTCTTAAATTCAATGGCTAACATAAAATAAGTCCTGTTGTGCCACACCCAGCCCTACAACAAATCCTTCAGCCTACAGCTTCATCGCAAGTTGTGAACAACATCTCCGTAGTCCTTGATTCTCAGCCCACAGCTTCCTCAAATCAACTTCAAATCCAGCTGAGCTCCAATTTCACAGTCTGTCAACTGATTGCTAATTACACTTATCTGTGCACAATCACAATATTCCCTTTAAATAACCTAAACTATCTTGCTAATACTTGTTGAGTCTCCCTTCTGCATTACATACTAGTCCTTAAGTCTGATCTACTAGAAGAAAATGCATCTGTTTCTCCACTTCATAAAAAATGCTGTTTCATAACCAAAATTTTTAACCCCCCCAGTATTATTAGTGCTCTAAATGGATTAAAATGTTATGACCATGGCATATGACCTCTATACTAATCACTTATAATGTGAAATATATCTTTCTAAATGGTTGTTCAGAGGATTGTTTTAATTGTTAAGAGTCATTGGCAAAGACTAATGAAAATACTACATTTTATGGTAAATTTACAGTAGTAACTTTTGACCATTCATCACGTCTGTAATACAACAGACTCACGCTTTTATTTGTTTGGTCTGACTTGGTAGGGAAATGCTGTCTCAGTGGTTTTTAAGCTACTGAACCAAAGGTCCACTGTGAATAACCAAGCTGCTGCAAATACTTAAACAAGACCCTTAACTCTCAACTGCTTGACTTTATCATCTCTAAGTTCTTATCTGATTTGGAAAATAAAAGCTTAGCTGAATAAGCAAATGTAATCATGATGTATTTATTATTATGAGATTATGTATAAAATAGTATATACCGGCTCTTATTACAGATCAGGATGTACTTTTGAAAGTGAAGTGAAGTTTTGAAAAGGACAAGGCCTTACTAAGAGAACTGACTCCCAGATCATGGGACATATCATGAAGTCGCCGATTTCCCTTATGTTACAGGGAATTTAATAACAGTATATGAGGCTGTTTTTTAAACTATACTGTGGGTAATGTTTGGTGGAGGCATGTCTTCCATTCTGTTATGCTACTTGTGGACTTGCAGTGTTGGTGCTTAGAATAGACCAGATGCCAGTAGTGCATGGAGTCTGATGTTACTCTGAAGCTGATATGTGCGACATTACTAAAATATACTGTTATTGGTACGTAATGAATCAGGATGACATTACTTTGTGCCAGCGTCTGTACAAAAAACATAAACATGTGAAATCAACGTTAATGTACATTCTCATCTTTTACTTACAGTATAAAGAATATTTTGAATGTCTGCTGTTGAGATCGTCTTTGTATGGTATACACAGATATACATTCTTTAGGTTTAAACTGTATAAGGCTCGACTTTTTATCCTCACTGATTGTTCATTCCATTTTTTCCCAGCTCACTTCTTCACTCCTTTTCCCGTTTGCCTCCTGTATAATTGCTTATTTGCTTAAAAAGTACAAAGAATACATTTGCATTGATTCAGGCTGTGAGAGCACCCAAGAGAGCAGTGCTTACCAAAGGAAATTGACATGGTGGAAGGTTTTCCTTTAATCCATTGTTGAATTGAATTTCAACTGCCAACTGCTAAACATAAAAGAAAAAAAAAAGGAAATAAAAACAATGACAAGAAGATGACTGTTTTTATGGGCTTTTTTAAAGTTGGAATCTGAGTCAGTTTTCCACTGGCGCATTGGTAGTAGTGTATTGTTGTTGTTTTCCTCTTGGCTAAAAAACAATGAGTGTGGGAATGGTGATGCTGCTTTTAGACTTGCAGGTGGATTTGGTTGGTTTTCATTCAAATTTGTCTTTTTGTGATTGAAATTGAAAACCATCATACACTAATTCATCTTCAGTAACCACTTTATGGGATATATTCATTTTCTACCATGGGATACTTGACATACCAAAGTCTTTATAAGGGAGATGGCAATATCTATGTACACACACATCATTTCCTCAAAAAGAAATTGCACCATCTTCTGCACAAAGAATATAAACACACTGAAAAGATGGCAGGGTTAGCAAGCTAACTTAAGGCAAACTCTGGCTTATCCATTTTCTTGCATATTTCTTGCTGATCTTTTCAGCTACGGAGGTCAATGTGGCAACTGATGTTACAGCTAACATGTTCCGGTGTAGGTTATGTTGAGCGTAACATCACTCTGTGCCTCCTGTCCAATCAGAAGGCTGGGAATTTCGATTGTATCACCTTGCTCAGGGATCTCGCTGTTCATTCAATGAAAGAAACAGAATAAAATAGATGTTTTATAAAATAGCAGGTAAAAATTTTTAAAGAATTCTTTTAATCTGGTATAGTGTTCCTGCATTAGTCTGCAAACACAAATCACAATTCCCTTTGACGTTTTTCAAAAGTTTTTCCTCATTTCCTTTTTCTAAACTATATTTCTTTACATTTTACTCAGATCAAGTGTTTTTGGAGTTATAGTTGGAATATACTATGTATATATATGTATATATATGTATATATATATATATATATATATATATATATATATATATAGAGAGAGAGAGAGAGAGAGAGAGAGAGAGAGAGAGAGAGAGCTGGAAATGAACTCAAACTAGACTAATCCTCCAAAGCCACTCATGAAGTGTTTATTCCAAAGGAAGAACTGACCTGCCTCTGTAGTGTAGTATTGGGAGGAAAATGGGTGGAAGAAGCATTGGCTTCTCTTGTTAGCATTCTGGCCCATCTGGTTTATACAGGCATGTATATGCCGCAAATATTTATAAGGGGAGCTGCTGTTGCTCTTGCCGCTGCTGTGGTCTCTGCTCTGTTAATTTATTATTCACTCATCCAGAAAGCATCAGAGAGAGATAAACAGTCTGCTTTACTAATGAGACGAAGTGAAAGAGAAAGTCCTTCATTATCAACTTGATCAGAACTTGATAGTCAAATCGACTCTGTGCTTGAAGCTTACATGCAAAAAAGCATCTCAACAGTATTTCATTACTGTGTGTAATTTAAAAGTTTTCAGTTAGATTCCTAGATCTGAGTTTCCTAGATTTTTTTTTCAGCGGTAAGGGATTCAAGACTGAAGCACTCAGTTATAAGCACCCACTGAAAACCCATTGGCTACAGCGGTAATGCTAATTTTACAGCTATGGGAAAACTGTTGGACAGAAAACATTCAGCAGACTGTTTACAGAATCTGGCAGTGACAAAATTCTCCCATGCGTGGTTTTATGATCTATATGTTCTTATGTTGCCACCTGCTGGTGATAAATTTCATTAAAACCTGAAGAAATCATCTGCAAACATTAGAACAGAAAGAAAGAATCTAAGGTGATGCTTTTGACAGCCCTGGAGTTTGATTCATCATGTGGCCATAATGACTCAGTGATGTGGGTAGACTGCTTGAAACGCCTCATTATGTGCCGCGCCAGAACTTTCCCAACTTTCCATTCCCAGGCCGATAAATGACGAAGTAGAAGCGGGAGATCTGAGTCCAATTAGCTTGCATTTAGTTTTTCCCTTCCTTGTTTCCCTTCTCTCTCCCTCTCTCTCTCACTCTAACAGGCAGAAATTGACTCACTCCAGTAGTCCTGAAGATCACATTTAGACGTTACCACCCTTGATTTTGCCAATAATGACTATTCCCAACTATAGCAGTCCTGCCTGCAAGAAATAAAAGCTACAGTCAGAAAGACGAAAGACACAACAAGCTCTCAGTTCTTTTCTCAGTGTGTTTGAGTTATTTTGTGGTTTGAACATTAGGCTAGCTGACATGGAGATTGATGATGGTAGATTCTTCATGGAGGATTTGATCCAACAGGGCCAAGGTAGGCACAATTTGAGATCTCTATTCAAGCTGCATACATGCAATGGACTCAGATGTTTAGAGAGAGGGCTCATTCTCCATAAAAAGGTTTCAGCAGTGTTTATATAACCTGCTGTTATGTCGCTTGATTAACAGGGAATACTGTGCATGGCATCTGATTTGCTATAGTATTACATTTCATGGTTATAGGGGATCATTTTTTAAAAAGAATTTAGTCGACAGTCAGCGAAGATTTTGCATAAAGCACTCACTGACTATAAATAGTATAAATACATCCATGTGTACTGTGTAAAAATGTCTGGGCTCAAGTAAACACAGCGCGTCCTATCATTTAGTTTTTGTAATTACATCCAGGTTGTATATCGGAAGCTGTCCAAAAGTGGTTTGAATAATGAATCTGGAATTCACATTTGATTTTGACTTAGACAATATGCTTGGGAAATGTTTGGCCTAATGTAGAATTCCCAGGCCCCAAGGAACCAAGCAATAAGATGAGCCGTAACATATTTCTCATATCCCTGCAGACTCTGAGAGCTCTATGTATCCTAAGGGATGATGGGGTGGGTGAAGTGGTGGGTGTGTTGGATCCAATACCCCTGGAACTACTACCCCTTCCCACTACCCCATTGTTTCAATGAAAGATGGATGGAGGTTTTGAGGGTTGGGGTGGGACATGTAGCCTAGTCTGTCCCAGTTTATCACCCAGCATATAATAGAGCTTCAGCAAGCTTAGCCCTGCCCACTGCTGCTTGAAAGGCACACACAATCATATCTTTGTCAAAGTGCTCAGTTTTTCCTATAATTTTTTCTAAAATGTTTAAAATTAAAAGAAAATAAATGCATTTCCCAGTGTTTTGCAGTTAAATGAATACTGGAAACCATTCTGTATCCCCCTGTCTCAACTAGCAACAACCACAAGGGAAGCACTTTTCCACAGTGGAAAGCCATGTGGAGCCATGCGGATGAATAGAACCTCAGCCCCCGTTTTCCTTCTCCCTCCCAATTTCCTTCCAGCATTTTTTTTTTCTCAACTTTTTTTTAATACTTTGCCTACTGTACGCCTCATTGGTCTGATCATCACACATGTCTTGAGGTCAGATGTGCTAAATTGTTAGCGAGAGTCTGTGTTTCGGCTGAAAGGGATCACAAGGCTTCTGGGTACAGCTATGAACCTTTGCTGTTGCTGTTGTCGTCCACGTCTAAATGGTAGGTAGTCAATGATGCTTTTGGTTAGACTGTGTGGTTAAGGAAGGAAAGAAGCGGGTGCTGACATGAATGCTGACCCTTGTTCTGGTTTGTGTTATATTTTAAAGCCTTTACCTGCTATGTGGAGACAGATACTTTGTGACATATTTATTTAGGCTATTTAATTTAGTGTAATGTGAAATGACTTGTTTTTCTGAGGTTATGTGTCTTTTGGCAGGATTTTCTTAAAACATTAGTAACCAGTTTATCAGAATATAGAAGAGTGATATTAAAGGTACAGTTTTATATAACACACTGAAATATGATGATGATTTCTGTGATCTTTCTTGTGTCATTGGGTTCATGGTGTACACCACAATTACAGTTTATCTCTTGCAAATTCAGGAAGATGAAACTAACCCCACCCCATCTGTAGGAGAGCGTGAGCTGACAAAATAGCCTCTAGAGGACACCACATTAGTTCTATCCATCACCAACTTGCAAGTCAGACCTCAAGTATAGCACAATAATGGCTGAAAGCTCAGGCTTAATAGTGCCTTGTCATGCTGCCAGTATGGATCAGATCATATAAGGTCACCTTGCTGTTTTCTCTTTACCCCACTCTGTGTATACAGTATCTATTGTCCAGTCCTGCCGTTTTTTCCTTTTCTGTAATCCTGTAATATTGCAATAAACTTCCAAAACTTTCAAATGAAGATAATACCTGGTAGGTCACCTGTGTGTGTGTGTGTGTGTGTGTGTGTGTGTGTGTGTGTGTGTGTGTGTGTGTGTGTGTGTGAGTGAGTGTGCGCTTATGCATGTGTTTTTATGACAGTGTCTCAGGTTGGCTACATATCTACATAACTGACTTCTACATTCCTTTCTGTATTTAAACCCTCCTGTAGTCTCTTTCATGCCAAAAATGAATCAAGTGTAATGTGTCATCTATTTGTGGAAGCTTTATTCGTCTCAGTATGACAGTGACGCCACAGACTTTCGTCCCAAAGGCAACGCTGGTGTCTGACTGAACCGCATCAGGATTGGGTTTCTTCCTGCTGCCTGCAGCAGTGTCAATTTCAAGTGTTGAAGCACAACAGAACATTATGTGTGTGCCAAATGCATGCGGAAGAAACGCCGCTTACTTGGAAAGCATTTTTTTTTTTCCTGATGTTTGTATTGCAGAGGTGTGTTTGTGTGTGAATGCAGGCAAGTTTGTGACATGGTGACAAGTGAGTGATGAAAATGTCAAGGGCGTTCTGTCCACTAAGATAAAGAGTAATAACAAAGTAGCACTGCACTTCACTATCCTGGTTCATACTGCGTTTAATAGTTGAGTTGCACACAGCTTTTAGAATTTCTTTTTTTTTTTTCATTTCTCTGAAGAGTAACACGATATCCTTGAAAAGGAGCTGTAAACTCTACCCCTTGGACAGAAGGAAACTAAATGCCCAGGTCTTTAAGGCTTCTGGGAAGTCAGGGCACATTTGTTTTTGGTGTTTTGGCATAAGGTAGGAATTAACTGAGCTGAGAAAATATAGTCATTACATAATGAATGAGAATAAAAGAGATGAAGTACAGAAATGAAGCTGTGTTAAATGACACGAAATACACAGTGTGATTCCTGCAGAGTGAAAACTTGCCTTGTTGTGAGGGCAAATAGCCTGAAGTTAAACTTAATGTTTTGTTTTGTCCTCAAAGTCAAGCAGTCGCTTGTGTTTATTTGCTTTGCTGGCACGTGGTTGATGAGACAGTGAAAAAGAACTCTCATGTATTATTAACTCAAACCTTTTAGAGTCTGTGGAAGGATGGCGATCTTTGTTGCATGGATAAAATAAGTCGGTGGCAGGGAATAGATAAGATCTGTTGTGTAATAGTGACAGGAAAGTTACAAAAGACAAAAGTGTGAAGAGAAAAAAGCCAGACATATTGTAAGGAGAAAGTTTTCGGATGGACTGAACAGAGAGAAAGCGAGGGAGGGAAAGAGGGAGGGGAGGAAGTTAAGCCGTTTTTACCAGAGGACTGAGTCACGGAGAGGGGAGAGCGAGAGAGAGAGAGAGAGAGAGAGAGAGAGAGAGAGAGATCGAAAAAAAGGAGGGGGCAGCACAGGCGTGCTCGGCTTGTGTATCCAGTATAGATGCGTCGTGCTTGCGGCGTTTAAAGTCCAGCTAGAGCACCACACCCCTCTCTGCCCACCCACCCCCTGCCTCTAGTCTCCTTCACCTTTCACCTCGAGCCTCGTTCTGCTGCGTGTAAGCGCTCACCGGCAGACACTCGGTCCCAAGTCCAATGCCGGTGAGCCCCCCTGGAAACGTGTTCCCAACCCTCGTGGTTTTGGGTCATATAGTCACGCTGATAGTCGTCTGGAATTGGAGGCAGCGGAAGAGGCAACTTGAAGAAGGTAAGACTGCTATTTTAGAAAAACTTTGAAAAAATTCAGTATGCTAAGGAGTAGCTGCAAGCAGTTCTTCTGACGTCTCTGGTGAAGTTCTCGTCTTGTATGCTTCTTCTCCCCATGAGTGACCACCCCTCTCTCTCTATCTCTCTCTCTTCCTCTCTCTCTCTCTCTCTCTCTCTCTCTCTCTCGCTCTCTCTCACACACACACACACGACTTTTCCTGGCAAGCCGTACTGCAGCACTTAACCCCATAAATGCCGAGCGCTACCAGATGACGTTTTTAGAGGCGTATCCTAACTGTTGTATTCAGCTGCTGTTTAAAAGCCTACATAATGATGAATTAATGAATGTCTCCGCAGAAAAGAACAAAGAATCAAGTTAACGATTTTAAATCCCTGTCTATACACGAGCTTAAAGTTTTGTGCTATTTTCAGAAGCACGTCATAAAGACACCTGAAAGAATGTAAGGAATGTTAATTCTCCGAAGCGTACAAAGGATCCACCTCTTGTTTTTTTGCAGACTTTCACGACTGTGCACATAGTTAAAGTGAACTTTTAAAGACTTTGAATGCTGCTGTCACTTTTCAGTTGAAACATCTGTAGGCTGCGAGGGCCTTGGTCCATTTTTAATAAGCAGTTAGAAGCCACACCCTAAACACAGGTGTTGGATTACAATAGTGCTACGATGTACACAGGTGTACCTTCTTTTTGACTATGAATATCATACAGAGGATTAAAAAAAAACATATGTTCTATTTATTATACTCTTGCAACACGAGATTGGAGACATCACTAAAATTTGGCTTCGTTAACCTCTTTCTCAATGCAGTGTTGAACATTTTTGAACATTATTTCCTCATGTCTCACTGTGAGCAGGTGAGGCTGAGTATTTGGGTGTGTCTATTCCAGGTAGTTTGTCTGGTAAATTATCTGCTGTCATTACACTTTGTGTATGCCTACCTACATCCTGTGAGCCCACTCTCAGTGATAAACCTGAATATCTCGTTTAACCGGCGATCCGATGCTCATTTAGTTGTGGTCAGTAACACGGGCCTTAGAAACGAGAAAGCTGATCTTTTTTGAGATGTAAAACACAAAGTCTTTGTCATGCTCACCGGACGAGTGTCTCATTGTGCCCGACGTTTAAATAAGTCCAATATGTCCAAATAATCCCCAAAACATGATTTCAGTATCATTGTGTTTGGATTTCTTAAGTTATTGCTTTATATACCTTCTGAATACATTTCAAAGACAAATTGTAAGACAAGAAACGTTTACTAAAATGGGTTTATTAAAGACTGTAACATTTCTGAGTAGTTAGCGAAATAAATTTGCTATCTAAGGATTAGAATTGGTGTTGGAAGGAGCTCGCTATAATGAACTAAGTTACTATTATGCCAGCTGTAAGCGGTTGATCTCGATTAAAGGATGTCATGACAGTTTGGCTTCAATCAAAAGTATTTTACTGAAAAAAATGACAGAAACTTTTAGGTGTACATTGTAATTTCATGTAGTAATGCCTGTAGTAATAGTGTGCACCATAACATTTGATTTGTAGGGGAAAGTGTTGTTAAATACAACAGGTGATGATGCTAAATTTAGCTCTCCTTGTTTCATGCTATGTATCCTGGTGTTAGGAACATACCATTCCACCAGTGTAGAACTCAGTTATTGGTGTATGGAGTACAGTGTGCAGTTTTATAAGCTTCCAGCTGACAGTCATCCATGCCTTTATGTCAGGTGGTTATTTTGAGATTTGCTCAGAGCTTTAAATAAGGAACATACCCGTATTCAGAACATCGGAGCTCAGACGTGGTTTATTTAAGTCTTTGAACGGACCGTGTGTGTATCCTGGATACCGCCATAACATTGTTGACTTCCAAGAAGGTCGAACCTCTTTACATTGGGAGGCATGTCAAGCTTTTTGATGTGTGCTCTAGTGATTGCTGGGCAAACATTATAAGACGTCCTGAATGTTACTGTTAAGCAGGAGTAGGTGAATATGGAAAATAATCTTTTCAGAATGTTGAACTTGGCATGCGCTTTCAGGCAGGATGTTATAAATCCATTTATAAATATGTGTATAGGTGAACTGGCAAGATGAACATGGGTGGAGTCTTTTATCTTTGGCCTTTTTGCTATGTCATTTCATTGTTCAGACATAGCCTTGTGAGAGATACTCCCATTTTTTTGTTAGCATGCCCACTCTGTTAGGGGTTAATGACATTTATCTAAACTGGTTCTCTTTTTTAGACTCTTCCCACAAATGCTATTACACCAAGCAGCACCAATTTCACAAGTACAAATACATGGATATGCTGTGTCCTTCCTCACAGCAGTTTTTCTCCCATATGAGTATCAGTCATTCTCGATCAGTAGGAAAATACCTTTTATGCTTTTATAACCCAAACAATCCGCATAAGCAAGTCACAGTTAAAAAAAATTAATTCTTTGTCGCTAAATTCTCCAATATTGTGTAGTAGCTTTAGGTCGATCGAACACACAGCTCTCATAGTAGCCCATAATCTGGGCTACAGAAACTCTTAATCAAATCCAGCACTCCACATGTGCTGTGGTCTGGTGTGACTCAGAGTTCCTGCGTGCGTAGATTTTGTTGATTTCCCCCGTTTTAAACGATCGTGCGGGTTGTCTGACTCACAAGTTCCACATAACTTTTTTAAACTTTCATACATTTTTAAAAAAGGGTACTCTTTAATGCGTTGTAGTGAACAGTATAGAAAATCTAATGAACGCTCTCAAATATATTTGCTCAGCCTGAAGGGATTTTCTGCAAAATATGCTACAGAATTTTACATTCAGCATTCAGACTTACAGTTTTTGGTTTGACCCTAAACTCGGGTAATTGTATAACATGATTTCGCCATGTCCAGGCGAGTTTTCTATGGGTTTTCAGTTTTCTCTCACTTCCCAAAAACATGCTGTTGTTTTGTACAGAATAGAAAGTAATCTTGAACCTGTAAGACAATTTCAGAAATTTTTTGATTTTAAGTTAAAACGATGCTGAGAACAAATCCTTGATTTTAAATTACTGTATGACAGAAGTTGTGATCATGGTTCGATGGCGAGGATTTATTAAGTTTTTTGTTTTTACTTAATCACCTCATCTAACTCTTATCAGACATGTATCTGTCTTGTCAAAAAAATATCTTATTAAAATTCTTTCCTCACATGGTTTGGCATGTTTCCATTGACAAGACAGACAAGACTGAGTACCGAGTTGACTTAATAGTAGACCAGACTGTAGTAATGATACACTTTCTACAGCTTAACAAAAAAAAAACAAAAAAAAAACAGGTTGACATTTCAGCTACAGCTGGACATGTTCATTTTGATATAGCAATTTCACGAGGATCTCTAGATCTTTAGGTAGCTCTTTCACTAGTAGCTCACATAAGCTTATTCTGCCTTTGTTTACTTTTCTAACCAAATATTGAATCAACTACCACATATTCAAAAAAAAAAAAAAAAAAAGCCATAGTGACTGACTATTAAAAGCAGGATTTTAACAATTAAGCAACACCTTTGCAAATTTGTTAGAAATTGCAGAATTCAATGCAAAAGTTTATGGCTGTGGTTGGAGGTGTGGCTCCTGAATTGCTCACAATTTAAAATTTCATTCATATGAAATAAAATAAAGGATTCATATCCAAAAACACCCACAAACAAATATAAACACACACACACACACACACACACACACACACACACACACACACACACACACACACACACACACACACACACACCTTCAAACTTTTTGTTGAATACAAAGGGCCCTATAAGAGAAACATTTCTAGACTCCAGTGCATGGTAATAAATAATGTTTATTTAACCTGGGTGTTTCTCCAGGTCCATGTACATATTATCTCATATATCTCAGAATCGAGTATCAGAACAGGCAACTTAGGTCTGCTTATTATTAAAACTTTTTCATGTTTTTTTTAAATATGAAAATCCATCATGCCTGATTGTAACTGTGGTAGATTTAGCGGGGGTGTCCTGGGGAGTCACATTTCAAATAGTACAAGTCCTGGAGCGCGCAACTCGCCTCAACTCTCAGCTCTGCGCTCTGGGCTCCACAGCACACACCTCGATGGGCCGGGCTTTCCTTTTGCCGCCTGATGTGTCCTCGGAGACGAAAACACAGCTCTAAGCGAGCGAGCTGAACTGCTGCGGAGGCGAGTACAGCGTACTGAGAGAGAGAGAGCGAGAGAGAGAGCGCGCGTTAGAGAGAGGGAGTTTTTCATACTGGACATGGCCGCTGCTGAGGACATGGCGGCTGTTGCGGCGCTGGCACCCTGCTTCACTACGTTCAGCCTGGACGTGATTTACGGACGTGCCGCGTACATTCACGAGATGAGCTGCGGGGAAGTCGGACCACATCTGTACAGCCGCATGTGCTGCGCAGGTGAGTGAAGCGTGCGGAGAGGTTGGGGCGCGTAAAGACCGGCTGGCTACGTCCCAAACCGTCTGTGGCGTACAATGTTGACATAGTGTGCGGTTTAGTAGTATACTGTTGGGACGTAGCCCTGAGCTTTAGTGAGACGGATAGGAGGGGCTCAGTATATTAACCCGTTGTGTGACTCCCCCTTAATTCCTGGACTGTTGTTGGGACGGACAGCGGATTTCTGCTGTGTTGCGCTCTCGGCTCATTGCTTTCCTGCGCTTAAATAGCCCCTGACAAGAAGATTTAGGGTTCTGTGATTTATACTCTGGAACTAATTTAGCACATACAAAGAAACATGTGCAACTAGTTTCATACTTGAAAGAAAAGAAATACTTTTATTTGTTTGTTGTAATTGAAGTTGTGCTGAAATTTTAACTCTGTAACTCCATCCTTAGTCATTTATATGTTTGTTTGCTCTCCCAGTCATTTGTTCACTACACGAACAAAGAAAAATGATCTTATCCGTTGTTTTACAATTTATTAATTAATTGTCCCTGTTTTAATGTAATCCCCTTTTCAGTTTACATGTGGCTTTATGTTAGGATACTAGATGTGATCTTTACCTACATACATACTTTCTTTCTTTCTTAATTTCTTTTTTTTATTAGATTACTGAAGGTCATGAGTTTGAATCCCATGTCCACCAAGCTGGAACTGTTGGGCCCCTCAGCAAGGCTCTTGACTCTCAATTGCTTAGTTGTATAAATTGAAATAAAATGTAAATCACTTTGGATAAGGGTGTCTGCTAAATGCCAAAAATATAGAGCTGCACTTATGTAAATGGGAATATGTTCTCACCGTTACATATCTTTATATAAAAATGCCAAGATCATTCTATTTAAATCTGAAAATATAGTAGTTAGCAACTATAATGTATTGCCCATTAATTAAACAAGAGTAAACATAGCGAAGTGAACGTGTAAGTCTGGACTTGACAAGTTATATATATCTGGGAACTGTATATAGTTTCATGTTGAGAAAGAACTGGCTGAGGTTAAATCTGTTCTGTAGGAAAGTTCTGCCTTCCAAAAATGAAGTGGGAAAAGTCCACATTGGAAAAGTCCCCTCGACTGTTATGGAGGCGTATAGACGGAAACCATAAAATCTAAAAATACACCCTGTCTGTGTTGCACTGATGAAACGACATATATTTTATTTTCCATAAGGCCTAACATGGTTGTTCATCTGACTGCTCTATAATTGATGTTGAACTTGGACGTAGTTGTGCAGATGTTATTTTATTCTTGCTTCACGTTCACTCTTCCTTGGTGAACACAAGATGGAGACATTTTCTTAAGCCATAAAACCATTTAGTCACAACCTTCTAACGTTTGACGTGGGTATTAAATGAAAAGCAGATTTAGGGCCATTCAAGGATAGATTGTTAATGAGGTACAATGCTTACAAAGAAACTTGGATCAGCCAGTAGTTTACTCTGCAGTTAAACACAACCACCACCATCACCACCTCCTCCACCCGTTTCTCCTTTATTCTGCGTGGCATGGAAAGTGCCGTTATGCCATGTCCTAGATTTCATGTGAGACATTGGGGAAGTGTGATGATCCAGCTTCCCTGTTGCAAAGCCTTTGGGCTATTCTGGCTTTGTTTTACAATTTCAGTAGTACGGGTGTGCGTCTGACATTCAGTTCTCCTTCAGTATGACGTTATCTGTCAAAGCAGGATCAAGATCGTTTATTTCATGAATAATTGAGCTCTTGGAGCTTAATCCATAATTTGCATAGAAAATAACCCACCACAACAGTAGGTGCCCTGTTGGTTAAAATTATAATTAGACACCTGTGTTTGTTGAAACTAATGCTGTACCTGCCATAAATCTGCGTTTTTACGACATTGTCGGTTAGCAAGAGAGGGAAGAACATGTTCTGTAAAACATTCCAGTCTGAGCTTATTCAAGCTGTCACATGTACCTTTGGTTTAGTGTGTGAGGAGTGGGGGTCTGTGCCAGTTCTTTGGGCTTTTGGAGTTTCACCTTCATCTTTTATCATGTGTAACTATCACTTTGCACCTCTGTAGACTAGCAGCTTTCTCTCATCCTTCATGCACTTCAGTTTTTTTTCATAATGTTGTTACACTCTTGGGGGCACGGTGGCTTATTGGTTAGCACGTTCGCCTCACACCTCCAGGGTCGGGGTTCGATTCCCGCCTCCGCCTTGTGTGTGTGGAGTTTGCATGTTCTCCCCGTGCCTCGGGGGTTTCCTCCGGGTACTCCGGTTTCCTCCCCCGGTCTAAAGACATGCATGGTAGGTTGATTCGCATCTCTGGGAGATTGTCTGTAGTGTGTGATTGTGTCTGTGAATGAGAGTGTGTGTGTGCCCTGTGATGGGTTGGCACTCCGTCCAGGGTGTATCCTGTCTTGATGCCCGATGACGCCTAAGATCATCACAGAAGCTGATGATGTATCTTCTATAACAGCAGATCTGGCAGTAGGTCTGACTGCAAGATAAATGTCAGTGTACATGTTGTAATACAATATAAATTGTGGCATGGTGAGAGTAACTCTGCTTTGTGCCAGGCCATACCACAGCATTAATACTTTTCCTATAACATCCCACTTTCTGTGTTTTATTCCATGCCTATATTTCAAGGAATTTGATGCATTTCATCATGAATTTATTTTCACTTGCTTTTGAAATTATCTTAGTCTATTTGTAAAAATTGGATTACTATACAGCATTTTTAGTGCGTATTTGTCCGTTTTAGATATCTTCTGTCAGCACTTTTTACTCAGTACTATATGCTTTAATATCACATAGGCCTCTTGGCTATCCTAACTCCAGGCTGCAATCCTTCAAACAAGACAGCAGACCACTTTTCACTCAACTCAAGTCCAAACAAGCTGTTGGATGGAACTAAAATGCAAAGAATCCTCTCTTCATCTTTTATCCAAGCAAAGCTGACATGTTGTTATGGTCTAGCAGATATAAGGAATTTGAATTGTGTTACACCTCAAAAGCAGATGATATATTTAATCCCGATTTTAAACTTTTTTTTTTCACTTATATCACTACCATAGACAATTCTATAAATACATTTTAATATATTAGACCTTTAAAGTTTAAATGATATATATTTTTTCTGTTAGACGGTGTACTAACTTTTGCACTGAGCTGTACATGTTATTTGCTACAAATGCCTAATTCAGTTGCTCCATATTTAGTCATTTTAATTACACATAGATGATTATGAAAAATTGTGAGGCCCACTCCTTGAAGCATTAAATTAAATTAAATTAAATTAAATTAAATTAAATTAAATTAAATTAAATTAAATTACACGATACAGAAATGCAGACAGATAAGTGCTTTGAAGTTCTGTACCATCATAATCTGGTGTGCATGTGCATGCTCAGGGTGACGTTCTGCCCTTTATAATGCCATCTTTTCAGCCACAATCAGACAGAGACTCTACTATGTGATAAGTGAACAAATCATTGTATTTTTATACTAGAACTGATTCTAATCTGAAGTGTGTGCCTTTTTATCACAGTTCTAGCTCAAGGCCATTTTAGACACTGAGCTGCTTTAACTGACTTCCATCTTTCCCTAAAATGCTACCATGTGGTAGAATCACTCTAATGTGGGCAGAATGCGTGTGATCATGAGTCACAATATCCTTTGGGAAAAGGCCGGCTTTCCCCTGTATGGTAATTGGAAATTTTTATACTGCCCCCTGTTGTTCAAATTCATAACCAGTCTCCTTGAGTGATTGCGTTAGTCATCATCCTGCTTTCTGGTATGATGATTAATTATGCCCTTGAGTAAGAGAATAGAAATGTTCTCTTTGGAAAATTTATACATTTTTTTCAGGCTGGTTTGCCTGAAACACGTTTCTCTGGAAACTTTGTGTATTCTACTACATTTTTTTCTATATTCTCCAAAATTATGTAAGTGTTTTAATGCAATTTGCAACACCGATTTGCCAGTAGTTCATTTTTCTATTAATTAAAGAATGGCAGATATTTTTTATTCATTTATGGATACATTTAATGTTGTGGATTGTCAGGGAAAGTTCTTGTTGTCACTTCATTACAACCACTCTATTGTCCCGTCTACACTCTCTCTTTTTACACTCATTTGTAACTAATAAAAAACGAGTTTATATTGTTACTGGGAAATCAGGATTTATGAATTGTACTAGACCCTGTTTACTATAGACACTGTAGTGTCCTCAAGTAAACCAGTGATTTCCTTTGCAGCACTTTTGTAAGAACTACTGTTGTAGAAGATTAATCAACATCTTCTAACCAATCAGTATAAAGAATCCAACAGCTTTGCGGTACAATTAGCTTTAAAAAACGTTTTATTTGTATCTCTTACTTCCCGTTTCGGTCACTTTCGTTTCTGCTATCTCTGTCATTGTGGTTTCTTTAGAGTTCTAGAGTTCTGTTGGAAAGCGAGAAACATGGAAAGTGAGAGAGAGAGAGAGAGAGAGAGAGAGAGAGAGAGAGAGAGAGAGAGAGAGAGAGAGATGTAAGTTGGGGCTATTTCACAGTGACCCCCACTTTTTTTCCAATAGAGCGGTAATTGATAGTTTCTGACCTTACTGCCCAAGGCAAGGTATTTATTGCATGGAGGAAGAATGGAAAGAAGGAGGAGGTAAAGAGAGGAACTGAACAAGAGAGAGGAAAAAAAGTGGAAAAAGGCGGGAGAAGAGAATGGTTAAGCGAAACAGAAATCACTAACTTGGAACACACCCATCCAACTGCATGGCGTTTCTCATCCTGCTCAGATGCCACTAGCTGTCAGTTAAAGTCGAAGTGTAGAAAAGTGTAGAAATTTAGTGGTTTAATATCTAGTAAAAGAGAGAGAAGTGGAGAGAATGTCTCTAAGGGCTTATTCGACTGATAGTATGGGTAGTGACGTGGTGTTCGCAGAGGACAGCTACTACCAGGGGATGCTCAAGTCCACGGAGGGGAAGAAAGGTAGCAGTGAACATCTACATCACTAGAATGCATTATTCTGTTTCTCTCTTTTAACAGTGTGTCACCATATAAATATCTGTTTCTTTTTCTTTACGCTTGAGACTGATGTCTTTTCTTTTTTTTTTTTTTCTTGTTCAACATGCATGTGCTGATATGACATGCGCTTATGTATGTACTTCACCCGTGTATATCTGGGGGACATCCGATTCATTTACTCTGCATAGTTTTTCATGTCATCAAACACATGACTCTTTTTTATGTTTTTCTTTACAGTCAGTCAAACTGAATCTAAGAAAAAAATTCCAAATGTCAGATAGCAGTCTAACTTTGCCCGTGGCCAAATCTATATTTGGGATGGAATGGAGTGATGAGATCTTAAATCATGTATTTGCTCTGAGTGGTCTGGTATGGACAGGTACAGATATGCAGGCCTGGAATTCTGTGCAGGCTAAGAGACAAAAAATTCAGTGCATTTGAAATAGCTGGTGTTCAAGATATTAACAAATAAAACTAAAAATATCTTAATTTGGTTTAAACCTAGTGTTTTTGCTAATGTTGACTTGTTTGAGGTTGCAGAGAAATTGCTCTGACAGTAGTGCTAACCACAAGGCCAATACATTTTGGTTTCCGTAGCAACAGTAAAAAAAAAAAAAAGAAAGAAAGAAAACGGATTTTAGATGCAAGATATTTAAAAATTTGTCTTTTATAATGTACATTTTTTTGTGAGGATAAGAGTATTTTGTATATTTTACTGAGTGTTTGTGATTTCTTTGAAACCTGTAAAGAATTATTAAATGGAATCAAGAATCGATTTGTAAGAAGAATCGTAATACAGTGCCATGATTACAAAAACATAGGATAAAGACATGGCTATTGAGATTTGCTCACCTCACACTGTTATGAATTGAGTAGTATATGAAGCACAACATCTCTTTGTTGTCATGGATACTGGTCATTGTTTTCAAAAGAGTACCTGATTTAACCTATGACTAGAGAAGTGCTTCAGTTGTGCATCATATTCTTTCTTGTGCCAAGTAAAATAAATAAATATTGATAAGATTAAATTAGATCTCTCTCTCTCTCTCTCTCTCTCTCTCTCTCTCTCTCTCTCTCTCTCTCTATATATATATATATATATATATATATATATATATATATATATATATATATATATATATATATATATATATATATATATACAAGGAGAAAGAAAAATAAACATGACATAAAGAACTGGTTGTTGCTCATCTCACAGTGTACCGAATTGTGTACTTTTCATTAAATTATGGAATTTATGGAACAAATTATATCCAGTGTGTACTTCAGTCTTTCCATTAAATTAGGAACAAAAATAAGACTTCTCATATTCTTTCATTAAAATGCTGCCATATTTGCATATGGGAAAGGAAATTTGCATTTTAAGTGACATTGTATGTACATTTTTTGTGTATTATTTACTTCAATTAATTCTATTCAATGCTCTACTACGTATGTGACTCTTTCTCTTTCTTTTCTCGTTCTCATTTCTTCCTCTACAGATGAGCGTGATCGTGTACAGAAAAAGACTTTCACCAAATGGGTGAACAAGCATCTTATGAAGGTATTATTACACACATTATTACATGCTATGTTTGCATTTTCTTGTGACAAAATGTAGAATATGTATAGAATTATAATTTGCAGCATCAACACATTTACTCGGTTAAGTTTAAGATGTATTTATACAAATCATACAAAAAGGCTAAATACTTTACTGTAAAATATTAAAAGGGGACATGAAATAAAAATTTAATAAATTATTATATTATGTTTGATTTGATCTCATTTCCAAGCCCTGTTTTATTTTTTGGTTTTAATTCTTACGATACAAAAACAATTTCTCTTGAAATCAGAATTGAAAGAATAAACCCACAATTCAGTTCTAAGGTTTAATTATATAAGGTTTATTTATATAAAAATACACTTTGTTTTGTAGTTGGTATTATAAATGAACAGTATACAAGCATAATGCATGGGAAATTTGTTATAATATTTTATATTGCATAATTTTAACAAATGTATATTTTTTAGATTTACTGCAAAAAGCTTTTAAAACCTTGTAGCAACAGAAATTCAGATGCAGTGGACTCAGCAACTTACAGCTATAATTATAGCAAATGAGCAGAAGGTTAACTGTTAAACCTATATTTAACATTCTGGCTAAAGCACGTTCTTTGGTTTCCCTATTATTATGTACTAAAATGACAGGAATGCATTTAAAGGCAGGGTGAAGCCCTCGGCAAATTTAAATATACATTGATTTGAGTCTAATCTTTTATACGAAGTTTGTGTCTGAAACTGTGTACAGTTGTGTGTCAGCATGTACAGTAGGTGTATCTAAATCCATAAATGTATGCTTGCTGTACTGTATGTGTGTGTACTGTATTCATGTGTGTGAGTCATCCACATCTGGTCAGGTTTTAGATCCTAGCAGAAGCACAATGTATTTTATTCATGGCCGCCTGAATTCACCATCTGCCCCGCAGGTGCTAAGCAGCTTGGGGCTGTCAGTATTTAAATTACGCATCACATTTCCCTCATTGTTCCTAGTAGCCCACAAACCACAGAGATGCAAATACCTTGTATATGAGGGAAAGACAAAATCTTTCCTATTATTCATGCGTCATGTGATGATCTGCACAACATAGTCAGTGTTTGTAATAACTCTTATTCTTATAATACATTCTACTGTATTCTACTATTAAGCTTTCTTTTTTATTTTTAGTGTCCCATACTGAACAGATCTGTCATTCTACACTTTGCCTCTCAGCAGTTAGGCGCTTGTAATAGAATCCTTTCCATCTGTATCCAGTTATATCCTAAAGGATTCCTACTAGTTCTTCAGTGACCTCAGCGACCTGTCTAATCGGCCTAGTAGTTATTTAGGCCCAGAGACATTTTAAAAAAAGTCTTTAAGATGTTTAGAGTCTTGTTTATAATCTTTAAGTGCAAATTCCAGGAATTCCCTTAATAGCAACCCTTTAGAATTATTTACCAAACTATTACTAGTTTAAATAAATTATTATTACAAATGATTACATTTATACACAACAGTTAAAGAAGTAGTTCCTCATATAATCATGAAATCAATACAAACAATAATAAAAAATAAAGATAAAAAAAAAAATAATAGTAATTATACAAGTAGTTTTTTAGTATTTATTAATTCATTAATTTATTTCATTTTATTTGCCAACATGATAAAGATGAAAAGAAAGATATTTCCTATTCAATTTGAAATAGTATTATGCTTGGGGTTTATTTATTAACATTTAAATTAATAAGGAATAATTAGGGCTTCTTTTATACCAAGCCTAACCGAATACCTAAAATGTCTAATATGTGTAATATGTAAATTAATTTTTCTCTATGGCTTTCTAAGGGGAGGTCGTTATTACGGCACATGTGGTAATTTTTTTATTGTCTGATTTGATCAGTTTGCATCAATGTTTAAATAATTAATAAATAACAAATCTGTTCATAGTTAGGTGAGTTTTTGTCAGCTTTGAACTTAAATCATACAACAATTAGAAAATAAATGCTTCTGTTACCTGTTATGGTTTTTTATTATTTTTAACTTCATCATGGTCCTCATTCTGCATTCCTTACTTTGTCTTCTTACATTTACATTTTTCATATCTTTATTCTCATAAATCCCAATCTTCCCATCTCTCTCTCTCTCTCTCTCTCTCTCTCTCTCTCTCTCTCTCTCTCTCTCTCTCTCTCTCTTCTTAATTTCTCTGTCTCTTTATTAAAATCCTTCTCCATCCATCTCCATCAGCACTGGAAAGCAGAGGTAGGTCAAGTGTTTGAACTGAGTGCTGACTGAACCTCATCTGCATGTGTTGTGGTTAGTCTCATGCACCTTCAACGCACACGCCTTCCTCTTGTGTTGTTCTGTATTCACTGCTTGGGCCTCTTGTAGGAGAAACAAGTGTTCAAGTGTTTGTTTATTCATTTTAGACCAGATTATTCTCTCAAACCTCATAGGCTGGTGAGCTTATATTTAAAAACTATATAGAACTCATACTGTATAAAAAACCCCAAAGACATCTCAGTCGTGATGATAATTTGATAATAATGTTCTGTTTTTAATATTAGTTCGTTTTCTTCTGCAGGAGGCTTTTAGCGTTTTAATAGAAACAGGAAATCTTTCAGTTCCATTTTTATTGATTTATTTATTTTTTGCTCTGGGGATACTGACAGCAAATAGTAAATGTAGATCCAAGTTATTAACATACTTGACAGTGATTTCTTTCAGTTGATTTGCTGTGTTGTGTGTTGTCTTAAATCTATGAAAGAACAGGCTTGTGACCTACTGCTTTGATTTGGTCTGAACAGTGTGATGCTTCTGAATATGAGTGGTTCATGACAAAAATACACAGATGTTTAGGTCATTTGACACTTTAGACCACAAGTCCCTTAGAATGAAATTGTTCAGCACGTTTCTATATAGAACTGTTAGTCTAAGCAAGTTTAAACCACAAATTCATCAGAATAGATGGTTAAGATCTTAATGACAGGATATTTTTTAATTCAAGTTGCCATTAGACCATGAGTTCCTGAGAACTTTACATATATATATATATATATATATATATATATATATATATATATATATATATATATATATATATATATATATATATAACAAGACTATAACATAAATATACCTTTTTTATGGATGTTCACCTCAGAACATATATAATGTTGACATATTGTGAATAATAACTACATCACAAAAACATGTTACCACTTGAATTGAAAGTTTCTTTGACTTATTGCTTTCTCTGTATATTTTTAACCTCAGGCTCAGAGGCACATCACAGACCTGTACGAGGATCTACGAGATGGCCACAGCCTCATTTCTCTGCTGGAGGTGCTGTCTGGAGAAACGCTGGTGAGTCCTTCAGCACTGAATTGGATCAGTTTCAGAATGAAAAAAAAAAAGATCTTGCACAGGATATGCATCCTGCAGCAAAACCTCTTACATGGATACCTGCTTTTTGCACCTTTTTATCCTTCTACTTACTTTACTCTTGTCCTTGAATAAACCCAACTCCTTCCTTACTCACAATAGCCGCACAATACTCTATTTAACCCTCAGACTTTATTTAACCACTTAATTAACTGCAGATGTTAAATTCCCTTAACATTTTGTTCTTTCACCAAGTTTTTGCATGTGTTGACTTAACACAGTGAAGACAGAATTATGAAAGCCCAGTTGAATTACATTTACTTTCACAGGTTTTCTTGTGTTGCACATCTTTTAACATGTTAATGTTGTGTTTTCTGCCCCTGTTTCAACTCCCTGCACTGGTTTTGCCCACCCCTGACCTTTCAGTTTTCTACTTGGCTGACCTCTGCCCTAACCTTGACCCCTTTGCCTTTGCCTCTTCTCTTGCGATGCTCTTGCTGGGGTAGCCGAGGGAGCGTGATGTTGTCAGGAACTCACGGTTGGTGAGTGGGTCTAGAACCTTCTGACTCGCCTCCTCAGGGGGTCTGGCATGCGTCACTCCCAGGTGACCTGGGCTGTGCATGATGTCACTTCCTTTGTCTTGTGTCTTGTTGTGAATGTTCTTTGCCCCTTGCAAAAATGAGCTCAGGTAGTTTTGATTAAGAAGTAATTTATGCTTGGCCGGCCTGATCAACCAGCCTGGGTTTACAAAAAGTATGTTGTGTGAGACTTTCTAAACTGGAAAGTTATATTATAACCTGTATATCTTTAAACGATGGAGCTAAATGAAGTGGCCAAGCAAGGCTAACTTTGTTTGGTCACATGAAATTGTCACAATTATTGAATTAGACTGTACTTATTTAAAATGTGTCAGAAATGACTCAAAAGTGTACTTGAGTTAAGGTTTAAAAGTATCTGCCCTTTTTAGGTACTCAAGTGCTGAAATTCAGAATATGTTTTCTCTTTTAATTTTATTATGGTCTCACACCTGCAAATTCACAGCTCATGTCATATGCAACATTTGAAAGGTTGAGGTTAAAGTTAAGGTTGGGACAGGGTTAGCAGGGTTAGCATTCATACCCATCCTTTCCAACCTAACCAACCCAGTTACATCATCCTCTCATTATTATTATTATTATTACTATTATTATTATTATTATTATTATTATTATTAGTAGTAGTAGTAGTAGTAGTAGTAGTAGTATTGTTATTCATCTTATTAAAATAGCATAAAATATTTGGAATTGTGTTCTGATTGTTCATTTCATGTCTAGAAGTTGGAGTACAGAGAAACATGATTTGTTGTCTTAATCAATATGGAAAAGAAATAATATTTGAGATTGATATCAAGTATTTAAATGAATATTGAGCATGTTTGAGATCAGCAGAAGCATTAGTTAAAATGATACATATAGAAACAACTGAGTTAAATACTACCCACCTTATGAATATAGGGATGATGAAACCAATGAAACCAGTGTTCAGCAGTGCTCAGTGTTAATTATTACTGTACTGTTGTAAACGATCAGCAATATTCAATTAGTAATGTTTCATTTGTATACACCATGGCTTGTATAATACTATTTGGAGACATGTACTTAACTTGTTACATCATACACTGAAATCAGTCTGGAGTCTGATGTAGCGCTTTCAGGTTTGACTGACTGAACATTTGGTTATTGTCATGAGTGCCAGTGCATGGTCTGGACTGTATGCTAGTGCATTCCCACCTCCAATGTTCCAGATGGCTTCTCATGCATTGCATATTCATTGTGGCATTACACCCAGTTCACCTTAGAGATATAAGGCTTTAAGTTGAATGGATATGCTTAAGAATAGAAATTGGGTGATTATTTCATTGTGGACTTTACGTACTTATGTTATGGTAAATTGATTTAGGGATTCGATTATTATCTATAGTATACTGTTAAGTGTTGAAATAATATTTTACCTCGCAATGCCTGTCAAGTGTTTTTTTTTTTTCACCCGGCCTTATCCAATTGAGGTGTCCTGGTAGGAGTTAAGAAACTTTTGACAGGCAGTGTATGTTTCTCAAAATGCAAAAATGACCAAATTTTGTTTGGTCAAACTATAACCATTCATAGTATTTATCTCAGTGATTAATCACTGATTTCCACTCTTATATTTTTTTGTCCAACAGCCCAGAGAGAAGGGTCGCATGCGCTTCCACAAGCTACAGAACGTCCAGATCGCCCTGGACTTCCTCAAACATAGACAGGTACAAGAAAGCCTACATTCTTAAATTATTTTTTTTATTTATAAAACTCCATTTGTTGTAAATCATCCACATGAATCAGAAACTGCAATAACCTTTTGTTTCTTGTGTTTCTATCGTTGTTCATTAAAATTAGAAACATTAATTAAGACTTTGCTCCCCTTAAAAATAAATTCTAGATTTATGCCACCATAGTCTTTGTTATAGTCTCTTTTCTGAGACAAATTATGATTGTATCACAAAACAAATTACAGGTATATTGTTAAATGTGATCTAGTAATTGCAAATATTAATCACAAATGTAACCTTGATTGTTTGGGACTGAGATAAAGACAATATATATAAAGGACTTTTAAAACCCCTATTATAACCCTGAACAGTACCAGAGGGTCCAAAGAGTAAATATAACACAAGGGTTAAATTGTTTACATCTTTTTTTATTTATTTATTTGAATTTATATAAACCTTTACACTACACAATGCCACATGACTGTGTTTCTTTTTTCTTTTATCTTTTTTCCAGGTCAAACTGGTGAACATCAGGAATGATGACATTGCAGATGGAAACCCGAAGCTGACCCTTGGGCTAATATGGACCATCATCCTTCACTTCCAGGTATGGTATGATATAATCCTCACATATGTTGTGTTGAATTGTAATGAAGTCTGCTAGTCTGGCCCTGTTCCCGCTTCACTGTTGTTAGTCTTTCCAACATATTTTAGTGCTAAAGCTTTTTGATAAAAATGTTCACATGGACTTAATGGACCATTTATTCCAGCTTTACTTCTGCATACAGGCCCTGGGTATTTAGTTTTTTTTTTATTTCTCATTTTTCTGACGGTTTTCGACTGAAAACACCTCTGAAACAATGAAAGCTTGATTTCATTTATTGCACAAATGTAGTGGAGGTTGTATTAGAAAAAGTGCATCAAAAAAGTTCAGCTTAAGCTTGAAATAAAAGTTATTCATTTTATTTTCAAATTAAGACAATTGTTGGTTTTAGTCAATGGAAGTTTGTTTAGTGACGGAAAAAAAGATTTGCTAAACAGGAATGCAGAGGATTACGGACTGAGGCAGCGTCCATCCGCCTCACTGACTCAGTGTTCCCTGTAAGGAAGAGGGTGTGGGCATGTTGGCATGGCAGTTTGATGACTCATAAGACTTCTGATGGTTTTTTTTCTCCAGTTCTTTAATGATTGTCGGCTAGGCGATAATATAGCCATTGTCTATTTTTTATTATTGGCATGGGTGTGTTAATGTGTAAATGCTGTAAATGAATTTAGATTGCGAAGATAAACTCATGCAGCTTTTGTCAGTTGCATAGGCTTCAAAGGTCTGGATCACAAAACCACACAGAGCATTGTGTCACTAAACCTAATCATGTCTGTTTGGCTTCTGTTCTGTATAGGTAACCAAACACAGACTTCTTCTGTGGATACTGGCATTGTGCAGCCGTTAAACGGCCATTTGGTTGAAAAAGCTGAAGTGAAAAGATGTTTCCATCATGTCTGAGTCACATTGTACAGGACTCAATGCCACATTAACCAACTTCCCTAAATGCCAAACTAAACCAACGTCAATAAGTTCCCTAACAGCATCAGCCGCACGATTATAGACACGCTTATAAAAGTCCAGTCTGGTGTCAGTTTTAGCCTGGGAGAAGTGATCCTGAGAGGAAAGGAAATCCTGACTATGAATCATTGCAAACCACAAAGACATACACACACACACACACACACACACACACACACACACACACATACACACACACACACACACTCACAAACAAACACAACCAAGAGCCTAAAAGACTAACATCACCCTGATCATAAGACATTTTTGTGTGAATCGCATGATCACTACTAGCTGCCATATTTACCAAGCACAGTATCCTAGCAACAAGAACTAGGGTGTCATTATAGGATATTTTATACCCTTTTTTAAACAAGAAGCTGTAATTTTTTTGTCCTGCGGTATAATCCAGAACCATGTGGAATCAGTTTATCATCATTGTGGATGCTATTTTGCCATCTATCTATCTATCTATCTATCTATCTATCTATCTATCTATCTATCTATCTATCTATCTATCTATCTATCTATCTATCTATCTATCTGTCTGTCTGTCTGTCTGTCTGTCTGTCTGTCTGTCTGTCTGTCTGTCTGTCTATCTATCTATCTATCTATCTATCTATCTATCTCTCTGTCTGTCTGTCTGTCTGTCTGTCTGTCTGTCTGTCTGTCTATCTATCTATCTATCTATCTATGCAATTTTTTAATTGAATAAAGAACTGCACGTCTTGCAGTCTGCATTATTGTTAGAGCAATGAGCGTAAAAAAATTAATTAACAACTTCTGACCTGTCAGATTTAAGAATTCAAGACCACTGTGGTTTAAGGCATGTTAATGTTTCATTCACTGCTATCGCAATTCACCTTTTGGACAGTAGAGGGCTCTGAAAGTTCCCAACTCCTTCTTTAAGGTGTTTCACCAAGCCCTTGCTACTTTCAAGACCACTCTGGTTCACAGCTAAATCTCATAGCCATTTTATATACTGTGTTTATTTCTCTCTCTCTCTCCCTCTCTCTCTCTCTCTCTCTCTCTATCTATCTATCTACCTCCAGATCTCAGACATACAGGTAAATGGTCAGTCTGATGACATGACAGCCAAGGAGAAGCTGCTGCTCTGGTCTCAGCGCATGGTGGAGGGCTACCAGGGTCTGCGCTGTGACAACTTCACCACTAGCTGGAGAGATGGCAGGCTCTTTAATGCTATCATCCACAAACACAGGTGAGAAAGAGATCAGTTGAAGGTACTTTTAGTACAAATTACAGCTCACACTCTCACCATGCACTGCATGTGTTAATAAGGTAATATTTTAACTTAAAAAAAGAAATAATAATAAAAAAAAACATCAAATGTGTTTCAGGAGATACTTTTAGGTTATAAAATGATGTTATCCCACTTACTATTTGATTTGTTGTAGGAATTAAAAACGAAATAAATATAAAAGTACAATTGTAGTGAAAAAAAATTTATAATTGTATGATACAAAACTACATGAAATATTTTGTTTTTACACTCAAACGAGACAACAAGCAGAAATTATTGTCTAAAAAAATAAAAGTTTAAGTAGATATCAAACAATGCTAGAAATAAATAAATTAATAAATAAATAAACAAAGAGAAAGAAAGAAAGATTTTAACAGCCTTTTTTTGGGGCTGCAACACAATGTATTTTGGTTTGACTTTATGATTATATAAACTGTGGGATCCAGCAGAATAATTTGACAAAGGATATCCACAGAGCACAAGTCTCATGTGTGGTCTTACAAATTACCTCCCTCTCTCTCTCTCTCTCTCTCTCTCTCTCTCTCTCTCTCTCTCTCTCACTCTCTCTCTCTCTCTCTCACTCTCTCTCTCTCTCTCTCTCTCTCTCTCTCTCTCTCTCTCTCTCTCTCTCTGTCTCTCACACACTTAATGCAACATCATATTAAATTATACGAGGGCGTAGTATAAAAAAGTGCCAAGTATTCCCAGAGGCTGTAATTTAAACTCCCTGCATGTTCTTGCACGGCACATGCCTCTGTCTTAGGAGAAATACCTGCTGCTCTATTTCCTAGGTTTTTTATTTCTTAAAAATAGACACAGTGCAAGTTACAAGTTATTAGTGTATGTTACTTTATTTGAATGTTGCTAACAAGAAACATCATTAGAAGATATGGATGATCCGATTGCGCGAATGATGTTCTTAACATAAAAGAAGAGGATATTATCTGAAGACTTTCCACAGACAAGTTTGTTTATACCCACCACACACCCAGCATCGATGTTCAGCCTGAAAAGAAAGCTTCGCAGGACGAAGAGGCGCAGTAGCTCATCGAGCAGCGCTCATGGCTCAGTTAGTGATCTGGACGATCGGGTGGTCATGTTTTGTGAATCCGTGCTCTCTGAGGGATCTTTTGACTCTGAGTCGCTAAGTCCAGAGGCTCATTCCAACTGTGGATCTCAGAGTGGAGAGTTTGAGCTAAGCACGGAGGAACGGCTTTCCCCAGTGAACAAAGTGTCCTACCGAATGGCATATTATACTGATGCCGTACCTGCTCATGTGGTACCTGCTGGGATGCAAGCCTATTACTACACCCAAAGAAGCAGTCAAGTGTATGAATGCAGTATGTTACTTCTTAGAAATAAGTTGTTGGGTGAAATTCAAATGTTTTGGCAGACTTGTAAATGTTGGAGAGCAAAGTTGTAGACCTAGAATTACATCACTGATTTATGTTTAATTGTAAGAACTAATTTAATACATGTGAATTTACATTCCCATGAATGACAATACCGTTAGATACAAAGGGATATGAAGGGAATCCTGGCAGGGTATAATTCAACATCAGCTGAGTTCATTTGTTGGCGTTTTAAAGAAACCCGGACAGTTTTTAGTAATTTAGTCACTTGCAAATATTGTATTGAAAAATCTTTGTGTTTTACCTGTGCTAGCTAGCATTAGCTAATGCATGCGCTAATGGTACATCAATTTAAAATCTATCAGATGTTTTGTACTGTTTGTGTTAGAATTTATCATCTTCAATGCAAATCAACTGCTCTGAAATGGTTAAATTGTTCATATTTACTGAAGTAGTTGGAGCATGTAAGTGCCTGCTGTTTATAGTCTTATGCTTTTTTGGCAAGGTGAGTGTTCATGGAGTAAAATGATTTGTTCAAATCACAAGAAAAACTTTCAGCATCAGGATTGTGACCTCAAAGTTTCTGATATACTTTGATGTATGAAGCATTGCATTAATCAAATGTAGCATGTAGAACAGACAAGAATATCTTCTAGCTGTGTGAAGTTTATTAAAGTTTTATCCCTTGTTCTCAAAGACATGCCTAGCATGTATATCATTTTTGGCAGCTGTTAGGATCTCTGCTTTCCTCTAAAGCCTGCTCTGACATGATTTCATGATTTATTTCTTGTGTGTGCCTTAGGCCTAATTTGATTGACATGAGTAAGGTGTACAGACAGACAAACCTAGAGAACCTGGAGCAGGCGTTCAGCATGGCGGAGAGAGAGCTGGGCGTCACCCGCCTGCTCGATCCAGAAGGTAAACATGATCATTTCCTGAGGCTGAGCAATTTCTTAATACAACCTGTTCGTTTTTGGCACAAATTTACCTTGCCTGTAGAAACAAATTAAATGATTACATGGAATATAATATGAGTAGTAGCTTAGTGACAAATAGTATATATGTCATATACCTAATTGTTAAAACGAATGTGAGTTGTTCAATTTATTTATAAGGCAGATGGAGGTGTGAACATAATGTGAGCCAACATACATCTGTTAATAGACACTAGCATAAATAATAACATGCTTTGGCTAGCTAACCAACAAAATACTGTGCAGCATTTACAGTATGTACATTTGAAAGTAGCTTAGTTAGCTAAAAGGCACTTTAATGCCTTTTAGCTAACAGGAACTGTAGTGTAGTTAGCTCAGTTTATATTGTTTATAACTAACCAGCCATATAAGCTGGTTAACAAGCTGGCTAACATTAGAATACAGCTAAGAACACTATATCATTTATTATACATGACGGGGAGAGAAAGTGTAGCTTACTTACAGTAGCTCATGTTGTGTTTTTTTATAACTAGATAGCCAAGCTGAGAAGCAGTTTGCAACTTTGCAGCATTAATGAATAACAGAGAGCTGCTGGTTATCTTTAATTGTGTTGGTCATAATTATCTATACTGAAAGCAGTTGCCGACAAATAATTTATGTAAATAGGGAAAATGATGTGTTATCTGAAGTTAAATAGATAAGCCATAATGATATCAAGCTGACTAACAAACTATAAAGTAGATCATAACGTCACACATAACATACTGTATGCACAACAAAGTACACAATGAAAGTACAAATTTTGATTAGTTAAAGTTATGCATAACTAGCTAGATATATTTCAGTGAAGCTGAAGCTAACCAGCAAGAATATTGATTACTTGATTGCTTGTCAGATTTATGCCATTAATGTGTGATATTCTTTTACATGCATACTCTTTTATTAATCCACTGTGTTATTTTTGCTTGTTGAGTAGATGTGGATGTACCACACCCTGATGAGAAGTCTATCATTACATACGTCTCCTCCCTGTATGATGTCATGCCAAGGGTTCCTGATGTACAAGATGGAGTTCAGGCTAATGTGAGTTTTTTTTGTTTTTGTTTTTTGGATACAGAAAGAAATCATATTCTGCTCCATTTACTTCTAAGCAAAACTCACAATTTGTTAGATTAAGTTCAGAAACATGCTCATTCATGTTTATCCTATTGGTCTAAATCAGATATTTAAGGCTGACTGGACATGTTCCATCCATCCATTCATTAAATTGCTTATCCTACTGGGTCACGGGAAACCTGGACCTTGTCCCAGGAGACTCTGGGCTGGATGGACTTGGACTGGACATAGATATGACTGGACATGTTGTCATAGAAAAATAATTAACAGTTGGGTTATGTATTTTAGCCCAAATATGATTTGATTTTTTTATTAAAAGACAGCACGTCATTCTTTTATTCATTTAATTTTTTATAGTTTTCATTTACATCTTGCAGAACATCTTTAAAACAATAAACCACATTGAAGTATAATATAAAAAGAGTCTGTGTTATGGGACAGGAGCTGGAACTACGCTGGCAGGAGTACTATGAGCTGGTCACCATGCTGCTGCAGTGGATCAGACACCATATCGTTGTGTTTGAGGAGAGCAAGTTCCCAAACAGTTATGAGGAAATTGAGGTCTGATACCAGCTCAGTAAAATACAAGCAAATGATACACACATGCAGTTGCATGCTCTAATTGTATTGTATTATTACACAATTATATTATGCTATTTGATCATTATTTAGTATCTTTTAAAAAACAACTAAATTGTGTGATTCAAACCATCTATTTTGATATTCCAGGTCCTTTGGCGCCAGTTTCTCAAATTTAAGGAGACAGAGTTGCCAGCAAAGGAAGCCGACAAAAATCGTTCCAAACATATTTACAAGGCTTTTGAGGTATATACAATGCATCATGTGGTAGAATGCTTAAGCTTTATTTGATATGGTTGCAGTACATTGCATATGTCTTCACAGATTTTGAACTGTCACACATTTTGTAGTGTTGTAACTACATATAGAAATGGGTTTTGGTTGCTAATCATAGCATTGGCATCTTTAGCATTTGGCAGACTACCTTATCAGAGTAACATTCATCATCCCATTTAATACAACTGAGTGTTAAGGGCCTTACTCAAGAGCTTAGCTCAAGAGCTTAATCTCACAACTTTCTGACTAGTAGTCAAGCACCTAATCCACCTCATCTAGGCAGTAGGATGAGCTTCATCTAGGTGGTTTCTAAAAATAGGGTCATGGTTTTTTTGGGGTCTTGTTTTTTTAATAACCAAATCCAACTTGATGACACTGTTTCTATGTTCCCTAAACAACTCACAGATAACTGTCATTAAATTGTGATCATGTATTACACATGGACTCACAAAATATACTCTTTTTTTTTTTCACCCCCACTTTTTATCAGTTGTTTTGTAATTATGTAATTATTCTACTTGACAGTCAGTTTTATCTACAGGGTGCAGTGCAATCTGGCCAGGTTAAGGTACCACCCGGTTACCACCCCATCGATGTGGAGAAGGAGTGGGGTCGACTCCATGCAGCCATACTTGAGCGAGAGAGACTTCTCAAAAACGAGTTTGAACGGTTAGATCACTAATTTATGCACATAGTATCTTCACTTTAAAGAATAAATATAAAGCAAAAATTGCTGGTTCATCCCTTTTAGGAATTCTTACTCCTTTTGTCTGTAACTTAAAAACATGCAAATTAATTGGAAAATGGTAGAATAGGTGAAACACTGGTGAAATATTTAATAATAATTCTAAGGAACTTTTCTAATGAGCAAAATCGTAATATCATTTGGGTTAATGTTGACTAGTATAAATATAGATTTGGTACAGAAAATGTGCATGCGTTTTAATAATCCCCTGTTGCCTTTACCAAGATTATAGCTAGTAAAAGACTGTTGGACCTTTACATTGAAGCTTTATTCTGTGTATGTCTTAAATGTTAAATTAAATGTGTTTTTAGAATATTATAATAAACAAGTACCATGTTTTAGAAGATCCTCCCTTTATATCACAAGACTGTGACAGTAGGTCTGTAGCTTCTGAGAAAGAACCCATTGTAGATGTAGGAATGGATAAGAGAGTAAAAGAAAGCTTAAGCTGTGCTGCGGCACTGAGAACGAAACAAAGAGCACGGTGACAACTGTTGGTAAATGGCGTTTGTGAACTACAGCCATGGACTGGAATATCTGCTTCGCCAGAAAAGGGTGTAAGTCTTTGACAATGTACAGTACAGTATGTGCTGAAGTTGTTGATAGTCAGAGGCTTGCTTTTGTGTTTTGAATTTTCATGGTTTAGTTTAGTGATAGAAAAGTCGTCATTTTTTAAGACAAAGAATGGTTAAAATATTAACCAAACATTTCTTCAGTCATTATCTAAGCTATGCATGAGCTATTTAAGGATGCAGTAAAATCATCTCAACAAGACAGAACATGCTGTTTTATAATAATCATTGATCAGCGGAGCTACAGTAGGAGGTAGCAACAGTAATTCTGCTTCGAGACAATCCTGTCTTTTATTATTTTCTTAATGCACTACATCCTGTTGTAGAGAGTTGTAAACATCGCAGCCATGCATATGTGTATAATGTGTACAGTTTGGAGCGGCTACAGAGGGTCGTCAGTAAGGTTCAGATGGAATCAGGTGTGTGTGAGGAGCAGCTTAACCAAGTGGAAACACTGCTGCAGAGGGTACGACACACAGACATACACTTTCACTACAAATAAACAAAAAACAGCTTAAAGGCATGTAAGAGGACATATTGTTAACTAATTGAAGAAATAAAGAACATGGATATATGTTTATATTTCTGTTTTTATGGCTATATTCATTTCTGTAATGGCAGGATGTGCGCTTGCTGGGAGCTGGAAAGCCTGTTCAGCACGCAGCAGAGATCGATACAGACCTGGATAAAGCTGAGACCATGATCCGCTTCCTCTTCAATGATGTGCAGCTGCTGAAGGATGGGCGCCATCTGCAGGCAGAGCAGATGTACAGGCGGTCAGTACAATCTAAAGTTGTATAACGTAACATTTGATCTCAGAATGCTAGAAAATACAACCATACAACATAAACAATTAAAATACATCAAAAATTAACAGGAAACAAAGTACAGAAAACATGAGGTCAGATATATATTTATATATTTTACAATATTTGAACAGTACTAGACACCATCCATTATGCCCAGGATCCTGTGCACATAATTTGATCACTGATTTGCAAATTTTGGTATTTTATCTCATTTATTTATTTATTTTTTCTTAGTGTTTACAAATTATGTTAAAAATTACATTATATTATTCTAATCAACTGAATTTCCAAAATAACTGGTTTATGTTATTACAAACATTTGACTTTTAACTAATAGTGTATGTGGACATAGACATATATTTCATATGTCTCGCTACATGTTTTTCTCAGGGTGTACCGTCTCCATGAGCGTCTGGTAAACCTGCGTAGTGAGTACAACCTCCGTGTGAAGTCTGGAGTGACAGTGTCTCAGGTGCCCCTTGTGCAAACGTCCATGTCTTCAAGCATGCACCAGTCTCCTCAGCGTTCACGGCCTGAGCTGGATGAAGTCACGCTCCGCTACATCCAGGACCTGCTGGCCTGGGTGGAGGAGAACCAGAGACGCATGGACACTTCAGAGTGGGGAGCAGACCTGCCCTCTGTTGAGTCTCATCTAGGTAGCCATCGTGGACTACATCAGTCTATAGAGGACTTCAAATCTAAGATTGAACGTGCTCGAGCAGATGAGGTGAGTTTAATGATTTATGTCATTATACAATGTTCTCAATGGTGGATGAGTATATGGATATTGGTGGATTGTTGTACTAATACTAAGAAATACTAGCAGCTCTGATCATATTGCCAGCTATAATTTATTTCACAGATTTATATAAATTAACTGTTCTAATATGATAGTAAATAATATATATAAATAATAACAACTTTGATGTGCTGTTAATTAATTGTAATTAATTCATTATTATTATTTTTAATTAATTAATTTGAATAAAAAAATAAGAAATACTGTGGAATGAGAAGAGTCATAATCGGTATCTCTATCACACATCCTCATCATGCCAATTATTAAGACCTGCAATTGTGTTTTAGTTCTAGCATGAATTAATCACATCTGTCTACAATAATGTCTTTCTTCATGTTTTCTCTTTAGAATCAGTTAACCCCTGCTAGTAAACAAGCGTACAGGGATTACCTGGCCAAGCTGGACCTGCAGTACAACAAACTTCTGGTAGGTCTTCAGCTGTGAGCTCATGCAGTTCTATAATGTATTTTCTTTATTGGAGCTCAATAAACCTTTGACTACATAAGAATAGAATTTTTTGTTACAGTTTTTATTTTATTTTTTTTATATATATAATCTCTTGCTGTCTTGTTTTCATCTTTATTCTTTGCTAGAATTCTTCAAAGGCCCGTTTGCGCAATCTGACCGGACTACACGCTTTTGTTGTAGCAGCCACTAAAGAGCTGATGTGGCTCAATGAGAAAGAGGAGGAAGAGGTGAACTATGACTGGAGTGACCGCAATACCAACATGACCACCAAGAAGGATAATTACTCGGTAGGCCTAGTCCTTCTACCAAATACTTATATATTCTCAGGATTTTGTGTCATAATCACCTGCGGTGGTGTAATTATCTTTCAGGTACTGACTCTTTTTAATAACGTTAAGATATATGTTCAATGGAGACTGGAAAACCCTGTCGGTGTGTCTGCTACACTAATAAATGCTGCAAAGGAATAAAAGAAGAAAGTGGTTGCAGTAATATGTGAAAATAAAAGCAGTGTGTAATTGATGTCTGAGAGTGTAACTTGATGTATCCGATGTGACAGGGTCTGATGCGGGATCTGGAGCAGAGGGAGAAAAGAGTGAACACCGTTCAAGCAACTGGAGACAAACTGTTGAAGGAAGGCCATCCAGCTCGGAGCACTATAGAGGTGGGACACATACTGTAAACTATGCTAAGTCAAGTGGCTTTCTTATCATTTCATCCATTTACAGAAGATATAATAGAAAGTGAAATAAAACAATGTTTCTCCAGGACAGTACATTCAGTAAAAACAATACAGAGCTACATGATATTAAACAGAACTAAAGGTCTATACAGATCTACATTTGGTGTATGTGTGAAAATCTATATGCTTTGTAAGTAACAGAAAATAGGGGACTCAGTAGAAACTGTATTTACTGTACAGACAAAACATATTTATGCAGTCTTTCTATCCAGGGATGCCTTTAACTGTAAAATACAACAATTCAACAGAACTGGTCAGAATAAAGTCATTTTATGAATATAATTTAAATTAAAAATTTAAGCACATGTAGATTTTCCAGCAGAAGAATACAGTGGGTCCAGGTTGATATTATTTTTAAGCCTACTTGTTTTTGAGTTAATAAAATTTCTGTTTAAACCATTCATTTCTAGTGTCCTGTCAAACAAGCTAATAAATATAAAAACTAACAAATATAATTTTTGGTAAGAATGGATTGTGATATTAACATTTTTTTACTAAAACCATCTCAGGTATTAATTCCTTGCCACCTTCACTTATTCCTTGCTCATTAGCGATACATTTTAATTTGTAGTTATGACATTTAAACTGAATTGAATTTAATTGAATTTCCACCCACTAACAAAATATAAAACTGCAAACCCCTCAGTTATACTTCACGGGCATGTGATTTTTCCCACACTCCAATTTGAGTATCGGAAGTTTATGTCAAGAGCGCCGTATAGAAAATATAGCAAATCGATTAGCAAACATCGATTAGCAAATAGTGAAAATTTTGTTTTAAGTAGTGTTCCATATTTAGAATTTAGCACTAACTTTATAGACCAGGATTTGAAGTAAATAGCTGTCACAACCGGTGGGAGGAAGACAGACCCAGATGCAGGATAGCTTCAAATAAATAGGTTTAATAACTAAAATACACAAGACAGGAACACAGACGAAAACTAGACAGGACAAAAGACGAGGAAACAATGACGATGATTCACAGTTAAATGCTATAACAATTAACGATAGGGAACAGGTGTGCAGAGACGGGGAGGAGTAAACAAGGCTGGAGAAGACACGTGACAAAGAACAAAAACAATAGCACATGGCCAAAAGTCCGGGCTGAGTCCTGACAATAGCACTGCTTCATCCTCAGTTCACCTTTTAGAACAGACAATCATTAATGATAATTTTTTTCTCTTCACAGGCCTTCACTGCAGCTCTGCAGACTCAGTGGAGTTGGTTACTGCAGCTGTGCTGTTGTCTTGAGACTCACCTCAAAGAGAACACTGCCTACTTTCAGGTATCTACTATAGAGTTAATTTAGTATTATATCAGATTTTAATTCCTGACAATGGCTGTTAGGGTTAAATCAATTTTGCACGCTGTTTAAAGTTCTTCGCAGATGTGAAAGAGGCAGAGGAGAAGATGAAGAAGATTCAGGAGACAATGAAGAAGAAGTATATTTGTGACCGCTCCATTACTGTCACACGTCTGGAGGACCTTCTGCAGGACGCTGCGGTGAGAACCCTACGTTTCTATATATTCATCTAGCAGCTGGGACAGTTTAGGCATATCAGTATGAACTGCCTAGAGCAATGAGCAGTGATCTTTTTTTTTTTGAGCCAGCCCTGACCTTGTCAGCAGTTTTAGATTTAGCAGTTTTAGAAGTTACTAGTTGCTTAAAAATTTCAACAGGTTATAATATATCCGTGTGACTGTAATGACCTAGGATTCTGTTGAAGCTTGATGTTCTTCAAGAATGTGGAAACTTTCACCAAAATAATATTTTTTTTATCTGTTTCGGCCCACAGGATGAAAAGGAACATCTTGCAGAGTTTAAGACTCATCTGGAGGGTCTAAACAGAAGAGCCAAGAATATTATCCAGCTAAAACCAAGAAATCCTGCCACTCCAGTTAAAGGCAAACTGCCCATTCAAGCTGTGTGTGATTTCAAACAAATAGAGGTATGAAAGAGATACTTACTATGTCAACTAGTAATGTCAATGCCGTACTGACTTTATAGTTAAATATATATAAAGTATAAATGGATACAAAGTACTGAATATTATTAATTAATAAAAAATAAATTATTATTATAATAATTATAACGTGTCTGCATGTGGGATTGAAACTCCTGTAGCACAGCATGTGTTTTTATTAAAAAATGTTTTAAAACTATATTAAATAATACATAGCATGCATTATTTAGGATGGTTTAGTAACTACACTGATGTGGTCCATGTGTTGTTCTAGATTACAGTACACAGGGGAGATGAGTGTGTGCTGTTGAACAACTCCCAGCCCTTTAAGTGGAAGGTTAGGAGCTTAAATGGAAATGAAGCCACCGTCCCCTCCATCTGCTTCATCATCCCACCTACCAACAAAGAAGCTGTGGAAAGCTGCTCTGGGTGAAGATTTACTTTTGTTTCAATTTTTTAAATTAGATAACATATAATTTATGTTTTATATGACGTTGATTATATATGAATTAACATATTATATTAGTTAATATTCAGCTGGTGGTGAGAGTTGCTCTTTAACAGGATTAGTAATTATCCGTTTATATTAGAGCATACTGTAATCTGTTATATTGTGGTGCTTTAGTCTGGATGCAAGTCTGCAGAAGCTGATGATCCTCTGGCAGAAGTTGCATGTGGACATGAAAAGTCTGCTCTCCTGGCAGTATCTCATGAGAGACATTCACTTCATCAATTCATGGAACTTTATCATGGTTAGAAACTTTTTAAAAGTATTTTTATAGTTATATGTGGAATGTAATTTTTATTATCTTGTATCTGACCCATCTGTGCAGTCCTGATTTTTTTTGTTTGTTCTTTTCACATTTCACTTTACTCAGTTCAAGACATTGAAGGTGGAGGAATACCGTCTGACTCTTAAAAATTTGGAGCAGCACTATCAGATCTTCATGCGTGACAGCCAGGACTCTGAGTTGTTCGGTGCAGATGAGCGCATGCAGGCTGAGAGTGCTTATAACAATGCCTCACAGCACTATGACAACCTGCTGCGATCTGTGGAGCAAGGTGAGTAAATGGTCAGGCTTCCATGTCTATTACATGCTCCAGTCCACTTCTTAACATTAATTACTGAATTAGCTATGATGAACAAATATATAACTTACATAAAACTACATAAATTACATAATAGCATGGTTTTATACAGGTTAATAAATATATCCATTAACTTTTTTTTTAAATGGCAGGAATATTGGTAATGTAAATCTTAATGTGCTGAAGCTATTCGTTCATCCATGTAAGATAATGTGTTAAATAAATTTAGGGAACTCTTCTCTAAAATGTTTACAGTTCATGTAGGTGTAAGAAGATTGTTATATCTCAGGTGTGTTATAAATGTGGACTATTTTTTGAGAACATTTTCATTCCATAAGTCAGTACCGCTACATTCCCACTGTGCTATAAGCATGGAGTTCATTTTCCTTACTTTGTTGTTAATCACAAATATAAGTGGAAAATGTAACCAGCCCAGCCTAATCTCCCTGATTATAACGCTTTATATTCATACATCAGACTGTAATTGTACATTTCATGTTTCAGAAACTCTTTCCACCTCCAAAGACAAAGTTGCTGGTAAAGATTACAGATTTGGTTTAAAATCTGACTAACTGCATTTATTGTCAACCCTAGCATTATATTTCTTTTCTTTTTTTTTTATTTGCATCCACATTTTAGTCATTCGTTCCATTATGTGTGTTTTCCCAGTTCTTTATCATGCAGCATGGCTACTTGCTACATCTGTTCTTATATTAAACAGCGTGCTTCAATGTCTGTTTTGCATGAAGTTTAAAATTTGTGAGTCCAATTTTGAAGAGACTAACTAATATTCAAATAATATTTTCTTACTGATGGTGAATGAATTACCGTCCTGTTTTTTTATTGTGCCTGTGTGCTATAGATTTAAACTGCAATAATTATACTTCATTGTTATCTGCTGTGTTGCTGTTTTGACTGTCTTGAGTCAGGTTTCTTTGATTTACCCCACTGTCAATTTCCTATGCAGGAGAGCAGGATGAGTCTGTGTGTAAGAGCTACATCACTCAAATAAAGAACCTAAGACTGAGATTGGAGGGATGCGAGTCGCGTATGGTTAGTCGTCTCAGGCAGTCGGTGGACAAAGAGCCTCTGAAAGCCTGTGCCCAGAGAACCACTGAGCACAACGTATGCTATACTTTATATTTTTAAAGTTTCGATTTAAAAAATCATTTTCAAATATTTGTGGCAGTTTGGGAAAAAACGCAAGGTGAAACTGTGGCCAAAGAAAGTTAAGTATTGACTGAAATGGTGACTTTTCTGCAGATAACTCCATAAATGTATGTCATTCATTTCAATTTTATTGGTATAGTGCTTTTAAGTTACATAGCACTGTAGTTTAAACAAGCATAATCATAAGCATGTATCTTAAAAAAAGAGAATGAAAAGCAAAGAGTGAAAGAGAGAGAGAGAGAGAGAGAGAGATATTGTAGGTAAAGACTGTAAAACACGACACATATTGCCTCCAGACATCGGTGTAGTATTCAAATAAAGGTCATTTTTTGTTAGCTTTAATGCTTTGATAACATTTGAGAACTGGATCTAATACTAAAACCATGAGAAACACGATTAAACTATTTTCTTAAGCATCTCATTAATGTCACCTTTAAGTAACAGTTACGCTAATACATCTGTATGATTTTATATACATGAACCTTCTATTCTTTATCTTCTCTAAACAGAAAGTGCAGTCTGAGCTGGAAGACATAAAGAAAGACCTTGATGCAGTGGTTAAGCAGAGTGAGGCAGCACTGGCTTCCTCTCAGCAGGCCACATCAGCACCTGTCTTACGCTCAGAGCTAGACATCACCCTGAAGAAGATGGCACATGTTTACAGTCTCTCATCTGTCTACCTGGACAAGTCAGTCATTATACACATTCTACACATTTTTTAAATAAAAAATATATAAAGAAATGTCTGAATTATACTTTATGTGAAACTCCTGCTAATCTTTTTCTTTTATCACAGACTAAAGACCATTGACTTGGTAATCCGCAGCACACAAGGGGCTGAAGATGTTCTCAGGAAGTATGAGAACCAGCTTCGTGATGTCCACAAAGTGCCTGCCAATGAGAAAGAGCTGGAGTCCAACCAAACACATCTAAAAGTATAGTATTACTATCTGACTGCTGATAGAAATTATATTTATAATATATATAGACAGAAATGATGTGCCTCGTTTTGGACGAAATAAACAGATGCTGTTTTTCTTTCAAATATAGAAACTATGCTCAGAAGCAGAGTCTGATAAACCAGTGTTTGACCGTCTGGAGGCTGAACTCCAAGATGCCGTGGTGGTAAATGAGCGAATGTCTCATGTACACAGTGAACGGGATGCTGAACTGGATCACTATGTTCAGTTGGTCACAAGCTTAAAAGAGCGCTGGCAGGCTGTGTTTGCTCAGTTCAAGCTGCGCCAGAGAGAGCTAGATCTACTGGGTAGGCAGATGCAGAACTATAGACAGAGCTATGAATGGCTCATTCAGTGGATTACAGATGCCAAGCAACGGCAAAACAACATCCAGGCCATGCCCATCAGTGATAGCAAAGCTCTGAAAGAACAACTGGCCCAAGAGAAGGTATGTAGCATGAGTCCTTATTAGTGGTCTTCAGAGCAGAGTGCATAAAGAGGTTGTTTGTCATGTTTGATTATTGCATTTCTTCTGCAACGTTGATTAATTTTCTATAACAGCAGGATTGAGTCAGTGTTTTCATTTTAATGCATTATTGTGTCTATATTAAAAACTAACATAGTTTATTTATTTGTTTGTTGTTTATTTTTTTATTTAGTTAGGTTGTCCGTGTATAACTAACTTCACAAAAGATAATAAATAAAGGCCGGAGTGATTATTTATAGCTGTAATAAAATGATAACAGGCCTTACCTATGGAATCAAGTGTAACTATAAACAAAAAGAAATACGACATATTCTTCCATTAATATTAAAAATAATTTGTGCTGTGATGCTAGTCATTTCTGATACTTAATGCATGAAATATTGTTTTGCTCATTTTTGGACTTCTGAATAATTGCTGTGAACAGAAACTCCTTGAGGAAATTGAAAACAATAAAGAAAAAGTGGACGAATGTCAGAAATACGCCAAGGCCTACATCGATACAGTAAAGGTAAGGATGAAAAGATTCCTAAGCCGTTTTTTACATTGATATCAGGATGTTAACAGCATATTTAAAAACATGTTCCTTTGTAGGATCATGAACTTCAGTTGGTAACATATAAAGCTTTGGTGGAGCCTTTTGCCTCACCTTTGAAAAAAATCAAGGTGGAGTCTGCATCAGACGACATTATCCAAGAGGTATTATCTATACAATTTTTTTATCCCAGATTGTTTACATTTTCTTGAAAAGAAAAAAATGTATTTGAATTGTGTTGTGAATTATCTTCCAGTACGTCACTCTCAGAACACGCTACAGTGAGCTGTTGACTCTGGCGAGCCAGTACATTACATTTATCATTGACACCCAACAACGCTTAGAGAATGAACAGGTAAGAGTCAATCAGCCTCAGAAGGCAGAGTCGTATACAATGTCTTGTGTAAGTATTCACCCCCATGAATTATGTTATGAGCTACTTTGTGTAGATTCATTACATAATCAGAATGTTTCAACATTAAACAATATAGAAACTTTTCATGGAGGTGAATACTTATGCTACAATGACTAAAGAAAATGTTATAAAGCTCTCAATTTTCCTCTCTCTTTTTTTTCTAAATCGTGAGACACAATTTTTACTTCGAGTTTCTTTCAGGTGATTTTCACAATCAGGATTATGTTGCATCAGATCATGGTTTAGTTTAGTAAAAAGATTTTTTATAGTTATATATAATTGTAGTTTAAGAGCTATTCAACATGGCCTTGTAAGAAAGTGAAATGGTGCTCACCTAGGATATGAGTAATGCTAAATGCTAGTGGTGTAGCACATTCCATTTTTTCCAACTCTCATTATTCATCTACAAACGTGGAGGGATGAATGCTCTGTATCTCTGACACAAAAAGAAAGCTGAAGTATTTGCAGATATCGCTCAGCCTGAAGCAAACACAAAATACCGTCTGTCAAATACAGCATGCACTTTTCAAACCAGCAGACACCATTAAACACTGGATGGTGTGATACTCTGTTTTCTCTAAATTTTATTTGTTGAGAAAACTGAAATAACACTTTTGTTCTTCTTTGCTTGTGCTCTTCTGTTTTTTTAGTTCTAGGTTGGCTTCAGGTTGAATGCCACATTTTCTCTATAAATTATTTTATGAGAAGCACAATTTTGTTCTTTACTCCTTTTTTTCCTTTCTAACTTGCATTTCTGCTTGTTTGCTTCTCTATATGGCTTGCCAGTGCTTTATCATGATGAATGTTTGTCATGTTTGGGCGCAATTGAGGTAAAATTTTGCACCGCATCGTCATCCTATTTGAATAGCTCATTTAGCACATAACAGACTCTCACAACGATACATGACTCTTTTATCATATAGTCTGAATGAAAAAAATACAGCAATATACAACTAGTCAGAGTCATGCACCCTATGACATTCATCAGATACCTTTTTTTTCATGTCGTCTGCAGTAGCCCAATCTCCATGCTTTCTTTGCTGCATCACTAGACAGTATGAGATTCGGCTTGATTATTGCATAATCTGAGCAAAATCACATTTACAAAAACTTTTTTTTTTGCACTTTTGCTGTTCTAAATTAATGCTTGGCTTTCTTTGTCACTATCAAACTGAAACTGAATCTCTTCACTTTTACACTTTATGTTACACAACATCTTCTATTCAGAGTTCTATAAAGAATCTAGGAAATCATGTTATGTTTTGGGATTATTTTCAAACCATCCCTTGAAGTAACATCTCAATAGTATCATGTCATTCAGTATTCCAGTTGTTTTATTGTGCTGTGAAGTGATTGTGTCTCATCATTTGTGCCGTAAAAGTGACTGACGTTATCTCTTGTAACCAATTAACACTATTAATAAAAAAAATTGACAATTTTGTACTTTTCTGTTTATAACCAGATATAAAACATATATAATATATAACCTTGTCTTACATTTCCATTACTCTTACTTCCCTGAATAACAGAAAGCCACAGAAAAACTTAAAGAAGAAGAGAGGAAAAAGCTGGCAGAAATGCAGGCCGAGTTAGAAAAGCAGAGGCAGTTAGCAGAATCTCATGCTAAGGCCATTGCCAAAGCAGAGCAAGAGGCTGAAGACTTAAAACTAAAGATGAAAGAAGAGGTCAGCAAAAGACAAGTCTTTGCTGTTGATGCTGAAAAACAGAAGCAAAACATCCAGCAGGAACTTCAAGAACTCAGAAACCTCTCAGAACAGGAGATTAAGGTGAAAAGCCAAAAAGTAGAAGAGGTCCTGCAAATCCGAACCAAGATCGAGGAAGAGATCCGCATAATACGACTTCAACTGGAGACAACCACGAAGCAGAAATCGACGGCTGAAGCTGAACTTCAGCAGCTCAGGGAGAAAGCAGCAGAGGCTGACAGACTTAGGAAGGCTGCCCAGGAGGAAGCAGAGAAGCTAAGAAAACAAGTGAACGAGGAGACGCAGAAAAAGCGAGAGGCAGAGGAAGAGCTAAAGCGAAGGTCAGAGGCAGAAAAGGAAGCGGCAAAGCAGAAACAAAAGGCCATGGAGGAGCTTGAAAAGTTAAAGCAGAAAGCAGAGGAGGCGGAAAGGCGTATGAAGCAGGCTGAACTGGAAAAAGAAAGGCAGATACAAGTGGTAGAAGAGGTGGCACAAAAAAGTGCAGCCACAGAGTTGCAGAGTAAGCGCCTTTCATTTGCAGAAAAAACAACAAAATTAGAGGAGTCATTGAAACAAGAGAAAGGCACTGTTATCCAACTGCAAGAGGAGGCTGAGCGGTTAAAAAGGCAACATGCTGAAGCTGATAAAGCAAGAGAAGAAGCTGAAAAGGAACTGGATATATGGAGACAGAAAGCCAACGAAGCTCTCCGTCTAAGGCTCCAGGCTGAGGAGGAGGCTCACAAGAAGAGCGCTGCACAAGAAGAGGCTGAGAAACAGAAAGAAGAAGCGAAGCAAGAGGCAAAGAGGAGAGCCAAAGCTGAGGAGGTTGCACTTAAACAGAAGGAGGTTGCAGAGGAGGCGCTTGAAAAACAGAGAAAAGAAGCTGAAGAAACTGCTCAACAAAAGCTCTCAGCAGAACAGGAACTTATCCGCTTGAGATTGGATTTCGATCATGCTGAGCAGCAGAGGACTCTACTAGATGATGAACTACAGCGACTGAAAAATGAAGCGAACACAGCTGTGAAACAGAGGCAAGTACTAGAGGACGAGCTTTCCAAAGTGAGAAAGGAGATGGAAATTCTCATACAACTTAAAGTCAAAGCTGAAAAAGAGTCCATGTCAAACACTGAAAAGAGCAAACAACTTCTTGAATCTGAGGCAAGCAAAATGAGGGAACTTGCTGAGGAGGCCACTAAACTGAGATTAGTTGCTGAGGAGGCAAAGAAACAAAGGCAGCTCGCAGAAGATGAAGCAGCTCAACAGAGAGCAGAGGCTGCAAAGATTCTCAAAGAAAAGCTGGCTGCCATCGATGAAGCAACTCGTGTGAAAACCGAGGCTGAGATTGCTTTAAAAGAGAAGGAGGCTGAAAATGAGCGTCTGAAAAGAAAAGCCGAGGATGAAGCATATCAAAGGAAGGCCCTAGAAGACAAAGCAGCTCAACATAAGCAAGACATTGAAGAAAAGATGAAAGAGTTAAAGACAACCTCTGATGCTGATTTAGGAAGACAGAAGGAAATAGTTGAAGAAATCTTAAAACAAAAGAAAGTGGTTGAAGAGGAGATTCATATTTTAAAACTTAACTTTAAAAAGGCATCGACCGGAAAGCAAGACCTTGAACTTGAGCTGAAAAAACTAAAGAGCATTGCAGACGAGACCCAGGAAAGTAAAATAAAGGCAGAAGAGGAGGCAGAGAAATTTAGAAATCTTGCACTAGAGGAGGAGAAAAAGAGGAAAGAGGCAGAAGAAAAAGTAAAAAAGATTTCAGCTGCTGAAAAAGAGGCAGCAAAACAGTGCCTCGCTGCACAACAAGAAGCTGAGCGTCTTAAAAATAAAGCCAAAGAGGTCAAACAGCAGAAGGATGATGCTGACAGGGAAGCTGAAAAACAGATCATTTTAGCTAAAGAGGCTGCACAAAGGTGTACTGCTGCTGAGCAGAAAGCTCAGAATGTCCTTGTGCAACAGAAGGAGGACAGCCTCGCTCAAACAAAGCTCAAGGATGAGTATGAGAAGGCTAAGAAATTAGCAGAGGATGCAGCAAAGGCCAAAGAAAGTGCTGAAAAAGAGGCTGCTCTATTTCGGCAAAAAGCAGATGAGGCAGACTGCCAAAAGCAAGCAGCAGAATCCGAGGCAGCCAAACTGGCCAAAGCTCAGGAAGATGCTGAAAAACTAAGAAAAGAAGCTGAGGCAGAAGCTTCCAAACGTGCTAAAGCAGAAAAGGCTGCATTAAAACAGAAAAAGCAAGCTGAGGCAGAGATGGCCAAGCATAAAGAAATAGCTGAGACAACCTTGAAGCAGAAATCTCTGGTAGAGCAAGAGTTAGAGACAGTAAAACTGCAACTCGACGAGACAGACAAACAAAAATCTCTCTTGGACGATGAACTGAAAAGACTTAAGGATGAGGTCAGTGATGCTGTCAAACAGAAAGCACAGGTGGAAGATGAACTCACTAAAATCAAAATTCAAATGGAGGAATTAATCAAATTGAAGGTCAAAATTGAGGCAGAAAATCAGCGACTTATGAAAAAAGATAAGGAAAACACAAAGAAATTGCTTGAAGAAGAGGCTGAGAATATGAAAAAGCTGGCTGAAGAGGCTGAACGGCTCAGTGTTGAAGCACAAGAAGCATCAAGACTAAGACAAGTTGCAGAGACTGAACTCACTGAACAGAGAGAATTAGCTGAAAAGATGCTCAAGGAAAAGATGTTGGCCATTCAGGAAGCCTCTAAGCTAAAGGCTGAGGCAGAAAATCTCCAGAAACAAAAAGACAAGGCCCAGGAAGAGGCCCAAAAATTGCTAGAAGCCAAAAAGGAGATGCAACAGCGTTTAGAGCAAGACACTGTGGACTTCCAGAAGTCCTTAGAGGCAGAACGCAAGAAACAGCAAGAAGTAACTGCTGAGGCAGAGAAATTAAAACTAAGGGTAACCGAGCTAAGCAATGCACAATTGAAAGCAGAGGAAGAAGCTAACAAATTCAAGAAACAGGCAGAAGAAATAAGAGCCCGTCTGATTGAGACCGAAAAGCAAACTTCTGAAAAATTCATTGCTGTTGAGAAATTGGAAGTGGAGAGGTTGGCAAGCACCAAAGACGCAGATGATCTGCGTAAAGCAATTGCTGAGCTTGAAAGAGAAAAGGAGAAACTGAAAAAAGATGCAGCTGATTTACAAAATAAAGCAAAAGAGGTATTGTCATAATAACTCACTCAATTTCTAAATGAACATTAATAATGAACTATTAAAGTAACACCTAATTTTAGGATCTTTATATTCTACTTAAAGTCTATGACTAATGACCGCTAATATGGATTTGTTATAAATGAAAACGGATCCATGCAAACTGTATCTTATATGTTATAGTACATACAGTTAAAGTTATAGTACATACTGTTAACATTGACTGTCAATAGCATTTTGAAACTCAATAGTTTTTTTTTTTCAAATAATGCTGTTTTTCTTTTATTATAGATGGCCAATGCACAGCAAGAGCAAATGCAACAAGAAAAGACAGCCCTTCAGCAGACATTCCTCACAGAGAAAGAAATTCTTCTGAAAAAGGAGAAAACCATAGAGGCAGAGAAAATGAAGCTGGGGAAACAACTTGAAGATGAAGTGAAAAAAGCCCAAACCCTTAAAAATGAACAGGAAAATAAAAGAAAGCAGATGGAAGAGGAGAAAATGAAACTTCAGGCCATACTAGAGACTGCAGTCAAGAAGCAGAAGGATGCAGAAGATGAAATGCTCAATAAGCAAAAGGAGCTGGAGCAGCTAGAGAAGGTAAAACAACAACAAGAAAAACTCATGGTTGAGGAAAACAAGAAATTACGAGAAAAGCTTCAGCAGCTACAGGAAGCACAGAAACCCACATCCCAAACAAAAGAAATTGAGATCCAAACTGACAGCATGCCTGAAAATGAGTTAATTAAAACAACAGTGCAGGAAACAACAAAGAAAGTCTTTAATGGTTCCACAGAAGTTGATGGAGTAAAGACAAATGAACAGTCACCTCTGGCATTTGATGGAATTCAGGAGAAAGTGCCTGCAAGCAGGCTTAATGAAATTGGTGTGCTAAACAAAAAGGAATTTGACAAACTTAAGAAAGGCAAAACAACTGTGCAAGATCTTGCTAAGCTAGAAAAAGTCAAGATGTGCCTGAAAGGCAAGGATTGCATTGGTGGTGTAATAGTAGATCCCAAGCAGAAAATGGGAATCTATCAGGCTTTGAAGGAGAAGAAAATTTCACCAAACACAGCTGTGATTCTTCTTGAAGCTCAGGCTGCATCTGGATATATTATTGATCCCATTAAGAACAGAAGGCTCTCAGTCAATGATGCAATAAAGGAGTCAGTTGTTGGGCCTGAACTGCACACTGCATTGCTGTCTGCTGAAAGGGCTGCAACTGGTTTCAAAGATCCTTTCACTGGACAAAAGATCTCATTATTTGAAGCCATGAAAAAGGGTCTGGTCTCTGAGGAGCAAGCCACTAAACTTCTGGATGTTCAGATTGCCACTGGTGGTATAATTGACCCAGTAAATAGTCATCGTGTATCAGTCCAAACAGCATGTAAACAAGGTCAGATGGACGAAGAGCTTAACAAACTCTTGTCCAATCCTCCTGATGATAGAAAAGGATTTATTGATCCCAACACCCAAGAAAGTCTCAGTTATCATCAACTGCTTGAAAGATGCAAAACAGATCCAGAAACAGGGCTACTATTTCTACCTATTTCACAAACAGCATCACCTACTGAAAGGACATACACAGATGAAGAGACTAAAGATGCATTCAGTAAAACAAATATATCCGTGCCATTTGGACGATTTCAGGGGAAGATAGTGACCATCTGGGAAGTGATAAATTCTGAGTACTTTAGTGAGGATCAAAGGAAAGATCTTATTCGTCAATATAAATCAGGAAAAATTACTGTAGAGAAAATCATAAGGATTGTAATCACTGTTGTAGAAGACAAGGACAAAAAGAAGGAATTAGCTTTTGATGGTATAAGATCAACTGTCCCTGCATCTGAGCTCCTGGATTCAAAGATCATTAACAAAGATCTATATAATGAGTTGCATAATGGCAAAACTACTATTGAAGAGGTGTCTCAGAAGGATTCTGTCAAAAAAGCATTAAAAGGAACAAGCAGTATTGCTGGAGTCTTTATTGAGTCAACTAAGGAGAAAGTACCAATCTATGAAGCCATGAAAAAGAACATTCTTGAAGTAGAACCTGCTGTCTACCTCCTAGAAGCCCAAGCTGGAACAGGTTTCATAATTGACCCGGTAAAAAAATTGAAGCTCACAGTTGATGAAGCTGTGAAATCTGGTATTGTTGGCCCAGAGTTGCACGAGAAATTGCATTCAGCAGAAAGGGCAGTGAGTGGGTACAAGGATCCATATACAGGAAAAACTGTCTCTCTATTTGAGGCGATGCAAAAAGATCTTATCAACAAAGATCAGGGTACAAGGCTGCTGGAGGCCCAAATTGGAACTGGAGGAATCATTGACCCTGTAAAAAGTTACCGGATTCCTCAGGATATTGCTTATAAGCGTGGGTATTTCAGTGAGGAAATGAACAAATGCTTAAATAGCCTATCTGATGATAGTAAAGTGTTCATTGACCCCAACACAAAGGAGAATGTTTCTTATGCACAGCTGCAGAAAAGTTGCATTACTGACAAAGAAACAGGTTTCCCATTGTTTCCACTTTCAGAAAAAGCTGTTAAGGCTACAGAATTAGAACAGCCCAAAGAAGCCTTAAACAAGGCAACATTGGAGCTTCAAAGTGGACCCTTTAAAGGCAGAAAAGTCACCATTTGGGAGATTATAACCTCAGAATATCTAACAGAAGAACAAAGGATTGAGATAATACGTCAGTATAAATCCGGAACAGTTACAATCGAAAAGATCATTAGCATTGTGATCACATTGGTTGAAGAAAATGAGACAAAAAAGCAGCAGGATACTTTCACTGGTCTCAGAGAACCTGTTAGTGCGATGTCCTTGTTTGAATCTAAAATCATTGACAAAACGACCTATGATCTGCTCCAAAAAGGCCAAAAGAAGCCAAAAGAAATTAGCGAAAGTGAATCGGTTAAGAGATATTTGCAAGGGTCCGAGAGCATTGCTGGCGTGCTCAATGAAAATTCTAAAGAGAAGCTTAGTATTTATCAGGCAATGAAAGAGAAATTACTAACACCAAATACAGGCCTTTCCCTCTTAGAAGCACAAGCAGCAAGTGGGTTTATTGTTGATCCAATCAGGAATCTGAGATTCACAGTGGATGATGCTGTAAAAGCTGGACTTGTTGGTCCCGAGCTTCATGAAAAACTTCTGTCTGCAGAGAAGGCTGTAACTGGTTATAAAGATCCATACACTGGTGAAAAGATTTCTCTTTTCCAGGCCATGCAAAAAGAGCTTCTTCCTAGAGAGCATGCCATACCTCTTCTTGAAGTTCAAGAAGCCACTGGAGGAATAATTGATCCAGTGAATAGTCACCATATCCCCACTGAAATAGCTATTCAGCGAGGTTATCTGAGCAAACAAATGGCCAAGTCCTTCAAAGACCCTTCAGATGATATTAAGGGTTTTACTGATCCTAACAAAAATGAGAGTGTCACTTACAAACAACTGATAAAAAGGTGCACAAAAGATCCTGACTTTGGGTTTTTCCTCTTACCACTTTCTAAGGCTGAAGTACCAAAAGAAGTTGAAAAGTCATATATTTACACTGAAAAACAAGCACAAACAGACTTGGCCAGCACTCAAATAGCTATACCTCTCAAACGTTTTGCAGGAAAAGAAATGAGCTTGTGGGATGTCATGGCATCAGACATGCTTCCAGAAGAGGATAAACAAAGACTTATTGCACAGTACCGGTCAGGAAAAATTACAAAAGAAAGAATGATTATCATCATCATTGAAATCATTGAGCAAAGAGAAGTGATTAAAACTGAACAGACTATGCTATGTGATATAATTCGGCGTAGAGTTACAATCGAAGAGCTATATAGCGCTCGTATAATTGACCTTGAAACTTACAATCTGTTGAAACAAGGCAAGAAAACCATCCGAGAGGTCATGGAAATGGCAACAGTTAAAAAATACCTTTTTGGCACAGGCAGCATTGCTGGGGTCCTCACCAACAACTCTACTAAAATAAGTATTCACCAGGCCATGAAAAGAGGCATAATCAAGCCTGAAATTGCCATTGATTTGTTAGAGGCACAAGCAGCTACAGGATTCATTACTGATCCAGTAAAATCTGAGTTGCTAACAGTTGATGAGGCTGTCCGCAAGGGTCTTGTTGGCCCAGAACTCCATGACAAACTTCTGTCTGCAGAGAGGGCAGTCATGGGGTACAAAGACCCATACAGTGGGAAAACAATTTCCCTATATCAGGCTATGAAAAAGGGATTAGTTCCTGAGGAGTATGCATTAAAGATCCTAGAAGCTCAGATTGCAACTGGTGGCATAATAGATCATGAGTACAATTTCCACCTACCGGATGATGTCGCAATGCAGCGAGGATATATCAACAAAGAAACCATCGAGAGGCTATCTAGTGGAGATGTCAAAGGGTTTACTGATCCAACCGCAGATGAAAAATCATCTTATGCAAACCTCCTCAAGACATGCAAAGTTGACAAAGAAAGTGGCATGCATTTGCTGTCTCTTGCAGACAAGAAACTGCTAGTAAGGGGTCTGCGAAAGCAAATCACCTTGGACGAATTACTCTGCTCTGAAATTATTGATCAGAAGACCTACACAGAGCTCACAGAAGGCCTCATTTCAGTGGATGATATCAGCAAAGACTTGAAGAAATACCTAGAGGGCACAAGTTGTATTGCAGGTGTGTATGTAGAGGCTAGTAAAGAGCGACTATCAATCTACCAAGCCATGAAAAAGAACATGATCAGGCCAGGCACTGCATTTGAACTGTTAGAGGCTCAAGCAGCGACCGGGTATGTGATTGATCCAATCAAAAATCTAAAACTGACAGTCAATGAGGCTGTAAAATTAGGTGTGGTTGGCCCAGAATTTAAAGATAAGCTTCTTTCTGCTGAACGTGCTGTGACTGGATACAATGATCCATACTCTGGTAAGGTCATTTCTTTATTTCAGGCCATGAAGAAAGGCCTGATCCTTAAAGATCATGGTATTCGTCTTTTGGAGTCTCAAATTGCAACAGGAGGAATCATTGATCCTGAGGAGAGTCACCGCCTTCCAGTGGAAATGGCATATAAGCGTGGCCTTTTTGACGAGGAGATGAACAGTATTCTTACCGACCCTTCTGATGATACTAAAGGCTTCTTTGATCCAAATACAGAGGAGAATCTTACTTACCTTCAGTTGATGGAGCGATGCATGACTGACCCTGAAACTGGACTTGCTCTCTTAATGCTGAAGGAGAAGAAGCGGGAAAGAAAGACATCTTCTAAGTCATCAGTACGCAAACGCAGAGTGGTGATTGTAGACCCAGAAACAGGAAAAGAAATGTCTGTTTATGAGGCATACCGCAAAGGACTGATTGATCATCAAACATACATGGAGCTTGCAGAACAAGAATGTGAATGGGAAGAAATTACCACTTCTTCAGCAGATGGTGTGAAGTCTATGATAATTGACAGGAGGTCTGGACGTCAGTATGACATTGATGATGCTATCACCAGAGGACTCATAGACCAGTCCGCTTTGGACCAGTATCGTTCCGGTACCCTGTCCATCACGGAATTTGCAGACATGTTGTCTGGAAATATGAGTGGTTCTAGATCACGTTCATCTTCCTTTGGGTCCACCTCATCATATCCCATGAGCCCAGTTCCATCTATCAAAACCCCAGCAACAACATGGACTGACCCAACAGAGGAAACTGGTCCAGTTGCTGGGATTCTAGACACAGATACTCTAGAAAAGGTGTCAGTCACAGAGGCCATGCATCGAAATCTTGTTGACAACATTACTGGTCAAAGACTGCTTGAGGCACAAGCTTGCACAGGCGGTATCATTGACCCAAATACTGGAGAGAAGTTTACTGTTGCAGATGCAATGAACAAAGGGCTGGTAGACAAGATAATGGTAGATCGCATCAACTTAGCTCAGAAGGCTTTCCAAGGATTTGAAGATCCAAGAACCAAAACGAAAATGTCAGCCGCTCAGGCCTTAAAGAAGGGTTGGCTATATTATGAAGCTGGCCAGCGTTTTCTTGAAGTCCAGTATCTGACAGGAGGATTAATTGAACCCGATGTTGCAGGCAGAGTATTACTGGATGAGGCCATAAAGAAGGGTACGCTTGATGCACGCACTGCTCAGAAACTGCGAGATGTAAGTGGGTACTCCAAATATCTCACTTGTCCCAAAACAAAGCTGAAGATATCTTATAAAGATGCCATGGAAAGAAGCATGATTGAGGAGGGGTCTGGTTTACGTTTACTGGAGGCATCATCTCAGTCTACTAAAGGTCTTTATAGCCCATACAATATCAGTGGATCTGGATCAGCATCCGGATCCCGGTCTGGCTCCAGAACCGGTTCAAGGTCTGGCTCTAGACGAGGGAGCTTTGATGCTACAGGATCTGGTTTCACCATGAGTTTCTCCTCAACTTCCTATGGCTCGCCAAGCTATGGACGACGATACAGTTCAGGAGTGCACAGTGAGCTGAATATGGACAAACTAAAGCAAGCGCTAACAACAGTAATACTTAGCAGACACTGTTCCTCTGAAGACAAGAGAATGTTGCCATTATCACAAACACAGTGCTCATTAATTGCTTAGTTCATTTAAAACCATTCATTCTGCTCTGCATGTGGTTACTAAGGGGCTGGGGAACTATTTATATATCCTGCTGGCTTTTTTCATATTAGATTTTCATTTATTTTTAATATTTAATATTTTTGATAGTTATTCCATATTATCATTTTTTTAAATTTTGCTTTCTGTTTTTTCTCGAAAGAACTAGAAAATCCAATGGATTAATATTTACTTAATATTAATATTACATTTATCAGTGTTAGTGTCTCTGCTTTTGTATATTTCCTTTTTCATTGAGTCCACTGGATGTTAAAACTAAATTTAACTTTTCTTTGGAATGTACATTTATGTCTCACAAAACATTATATATATATATATATATAAAACGTGCATTTTGTTATCCTCGAATCCTGTTAAACAGAAGAGCTGGTATCCATCAACAGAGCAGAATAAGAGGAATGTTATTAAAAGAGCAGGGAAACAACAAAAATAATGCTTTGGAAACACTAACAGAATTACAATTTTTAATGATTCTCTTCAACCAAGTTTATCGAGACTGTTTGGAAAGTATATGGAATGGAAAAACAATTATGTCCATGGATCTGTGTAGTCTTTCAAAACATAGTGGCTGTCCTGTCACTGATCCAACAACAACTTCTAACCGCAGCAGACATCACAAATAAGAAATTGCAGAAGATGGCACTGAAACCTGAAAGGTCAGAAGATGCAATTCCTATCCATACCAAGTCTTCATCTATTACTTTCACATCTCCCAGTTCCAATAGGAATTCAGTTATGCCTTGACCTCATCAGATGTCTGCATATATTATAAAGTAAGTAAAATATAAATTTTCATTAACATGTCAGATGTTTGTTTGGTTGCACACTGTAGCTAATATTGATATTGTCAGTTATACTCCTATTAAATAATTTCACTTGGTAAATACATTGTCTTTTTTGTTGTTCTTGTAGTGTTTTCCACTGCCTACTGAAGCCATTCTTTGGATTAGACTGCTCCAATCAAAAGAACCACGCAAAGATGATGCTTGACCAACATACATGCTCTGCTACCTTTAATTTGTAATAATAATAATAATAATAACAATAATAATATTGTTATAATTGTTATTATTATTATTGTTATTATTATTATTGTTATTATTATTATTATTATTATTATTATTATTATGTTTTTTATGAGGCTCTATCTATAGACTCATATGTGGGTCTAATCTACAGTATGTTTTAACACTAACGTGCTTGAACTTGGTAAATTATATTTGTATTTCCATTTGCGAAGTTGTAAAATATTCACTAGCAAAATGGGGGAAAGAAAGACAAAAGAAAAAAAAAGAACTTTCACCTCTACAACCCTGCTAATTCTGTATTATATGGCACAAACTAGAAAATATTAAAACCCTAAATAATGCTCTGTCAAAATGTTAACTTTCCTAACATTCACAGAATATTTGAAATGTATATTTTTGCTGTTTAGCATTTGTTTTGCTTTTCTGTCCTGTGATTACATTTGCCATTATGAATGTTATCATTGCTCCATACAAAAACAGATACACTAGAATTAAACCACATTAATATCAGCTTTGCACGGTTTTCCTTTGCTAACATTAATCAAAGTTGTGAGGAAAATTTTTTGAAGTGATGTAAGGATTTAGTTGAACTAAGCATGGCATGTTTTGGGGCAGGTTTAAGAAGTGTTTATAGAATGGGATTGTATTCTAATGTAAATAAACTATATCAACTGTATTCAAACTATCATTTCACACACAGATTACATTGTTTTTATTTTATTATTCTGCAGCATGTATTTGGATTAACAAAAAACAACAGGCTACGTTATTGATATAAATTTGTGTGTGTTCAATGGTAAAATGAAGGAAAATGAGATTAGACAAATTTACGTTAGCTACTTTTTTATTATGCTACTTAAATATTGTTACGTCCAACCATGTAATACCCACGCAGGCTGACAGAGGGAGATGCAGAGTCCCATGAAAACTACATCACCTTTTCCTTTAGCACATGAAACGATCCAGTATCGAGTCTTTTGAATAGACGTCTGTAAAAATACATATATTATGGTTTTGTGAGGAAAAAAATAGACAGTAGAACAGAATAATAGATTTTTTTCTGTATTTTTGGGATAGAGTCGTGAACGGTTGGGCAGCTAAGCATCTCTCACTCCTCACACTTCTTCCTATTGCTAATACAAGCATCTGACAATAAACCGTCAATGGCAGGTGTTTTTACATTGCTTTTTAATAAAACCCAAGTCATACTCTTACCAGTATGACTCCAAGAAGTAAAAATAATGATTGTGGAGAGTTATTTTTACTTCTTACCAGTATGACTCTCCACAATCATTATTTTTACTTCTGAGAGTCATACTGGTAAGAGCAATATGACTCTCAGAAGTAAAAGTAATGGAAAGTTGTGCAGAGTGGAGAGTTATTTTTTTCACTAGTTTACATTACAACGTGTTTTGTGGAGGTTGATTAAAAAATTATGCTGTCTAGGGCTAATTTACATTTCCATCAATTAGCAGACACCCTTATCCAGAGCGACTTACATTTTTATCTCATTTTTTTATACAACCGAGCAATTAAGGGTTAAGTGCCTTGCTCAGCAGTGGTAGCCTGGTAGACATGGGAATCGAACTCACAACCTTCGAACAGGTTGTCTAGTACCTTAACCAGACATTTTTTATTAATACAGGCTGATTATGTAGGCTTTGTCACACAATAAAATCACAAACACTATAACAAAAGGGTTGCTAACATGACTGGAAGAGTGACAGTTGAAAGGCTTAGAGAAATTACAGAGATTAAAATAAAAAAAATCTACCTAGATGTTTTTGAGAAACATTGTGAAGTATTTTGAAAGCTGATTGAAATGTAAAACTTTACACATTAGCATTGTAGGTTGTTGTTATTTATTTATTTTATTTTTTTTAAATAGTGAGAGCCAATTATTGTTAATACTCTGACATGACAGCTACTAACTGACAACAGAAGAGACAACACCTTCTTCTTCAATTATTCTATTACAAGCGCTTTATCCTGGATGGAGGACACACTGGTCACATGGGCACATAAACTCTGAATGATCCCTTCATTCCAATTGAATTAAATTTTAAGGTCAGATTACTATCTGTATTAGGGGTGTAATTCCACTATTTATCTGCTTAGTGCTCCAAATATGCAGATGTTGCAGTTACAGTGTTTGGTTTCTGTAGGCTACATAGAGCAGCATATATAGTTCCCAAACTTGTTCTCCCACCCTGTGCTCATGAGTTTCCTCCAGGTTCTCTAAATTCCTCTGAGCCACTCTAAATTGCACTTAGGTGTAAATGAGTGTATGTTTATGAGCCTTGCCAATGATTTGGCCTCCCATTTAAGGTGTATTTCCAGTGTGCATAGGATCAGTTCTGGATCTTCCTCAACATAAAGCAGAATAAAGCAGTTACCATTGATGATTGAACAAATTTTTCATTTGTCTCTTTTTAATATAACGGGTAAATATCTGACTTGAAGGCTTGGTTTGGTGTGTTTTAACAGGTATAACATACAGTCATGTGAAAAAAATTAGGACACCTTATGGAAGCATGTGATTTATTTTATCTTCATTTTAACATTATTCGAAAAAATCAAGTAATATAACTAAACAAATGAATAAAAAAAGGTATTTTTTCAATAATTCAATGATGTTTCAAAATGTAATTTAAAAAATAATCTAAATTCTTGTGAGGAAAAGGCAGGACACCACCACATTTATTTGTACTTAAATTGGCTAAAATTACCTACAGGTGTATTACATCATGTGCAAATTTTTAGAACATCGTTACAGAGCATTTTGAAGAAGGTTTGTCCTATTTAAACCTCATATACAGTATTTAGTTTGGTTTGCTCTTAATTGTTGAAGTGAGAGGTTTCACCATAGTGAGATCCAAAGAGCTCTCTGAGACATTCAGAAAGAAGACTGTTGATGCTTATGAGTAAGGAAAAGGGATATAAAAAGATCTCAGTAGAATTTGTAATCAGCCATTCAGAAAATCATTTACAAGTTGAGAACATTTAGAACAACTGCCAGCATGGCCAGGTCAGGAAGCAAGATGCTTAAATAAGTATCATGCTCTTGCTGCAGATAATATCAAAGTGCATGAATCTACAATTCTGGAATAATGTGCTTTAGACAGATGAGTCTAAAATTGAATTATTTAGACACTACAACAGAGGGCATGTTTGGTATAAACCAAATACAGCATTTTAGCAAAGGAACCTCATACCAACTGTGAAACATGGAGGTGGAAGTGTTATGGTTTGGGGACACTTAGCTGCATCCAGCTCATGATCATAGAATCCACTATGAATTCAACATTGTATTAGAAGCTGTTTGAGGAACATGTGAATCCATCTGTAAAAAAAAAATGAAGCTGAACTGGAACTGGATCTTGCAACATGAAAAAATACTCATTAAATCCACCAAAGACTGGCTGAAAAGTCAAAAACTAAGAACTGTGGAATGACCAAGTCAAAGACCACATTTAAATACTATTGTGATCCTGTGGGGTGATTAGAAACGGACTGTAGGGAAACTTCATTCCAGTTGATGTCAGAAACTGGTAGATGGCTACAAGTAACGTCTCATTGAGGTTATTTCAGCCAAAGGGGCCTAACTTTTTCCTCATATGAAAAACTTTTGTTGATTTCTTTTGCTTATTATATGAAAAAAGATGTTTGTTATTGTTGTTGTTTACAAGTAATTACATCACTTTTAACTAAAGGTACAAATAAAGACAAGATCAGATATTACCATGATGACATTTCTTAATAAAGATAATATTTATTGGGGTGTCCTATTTTTTTCACATGACTGTAAATTGAATTATGGGGACATAAGTGAAAGTTAAATGACATGTATTATAAATACGCATAGGTGCATATCAGTATTATATATTATTTATATATATTTATTTCTGTAATCATTTACTTTTGACAAAATGTATGATCGCCTATCCCACGTTTGAAGATGCTCTAATGAGATATAAACGTCAACCTTAAATGAGGTTGACGTTTTGCTTATAGTATGTCTTCCTAGACTAGAACGTAGCAGGTAGGACCACATTTTTTGTCTGAACCTATCCTTACAAAAGAAGCTCTACAGTATGTTGTAACCCACACAGAGATAACATAACATGTCTTCAAATGCAAAGTCTTGTATTTTAAATGAACTTTTTCACTCTTTTTCACTCATTTATTTTTATAATTACTCTCAATTACAATAACATTTAGTTAGAGTAAATATAAAAATGTAAATGTATTAGCAATGACATTTGGCTCATGGTCAAATACAAGTGGGAAATATTCATTTGAATTTGTGTTGAAAAACACAAGGAGTGTTTCAGGAAGTCTTCCCGTAGATGAATTATAATGACGTTAAACAGATGTAACAGATGTAACAAATTGCCTCCAGATTGTACAAGATAATGTACTTTCGCTGATACTCTGTATGAGCTCACACACTGACACAACCTGAGGACAGGTCTAGTGTATGAATAATATTACACAACCACCTGCTTTTGTTTACTGCCTCTACATGCCTGAGCAGGTGGGTTTAAAATATACATACCTATAAGAATGATTAACAGTGATGTAATAGTGTTGTAATAGTGTCTTAAGGATATACAGGAAACACGTGTCAAAACCTACACTGTCAAAAGGAAAATGATTTCAATGGGATTATTTAAATACAAACATTCTCACACATTTAAGGCAATGGGAACAGAACAGAAGTCCATCTAATTAACCAGGAAATTATAGTGAAATCTCAACTACAGAGCTCTTAATGTCATATATAAAAAGCCTTTTGTATTTGGAAAGGAACTATATAGCTGGTTCTCCTATTACATTTAATATTATATTGTGTGATTTGGCCATGCATTATGTCGTGACCATACAACATTGTGGCCATACAAATTGTGCAACCTGAGTCTTAATACACTATATGGCCAAAAGCACTCGATTATTTAGAGTGTCTTTGTATGCTATAAAAATCTAAAAAATGAACAGTTCAGCTTCACAGTTTTGGTTCACTAATAATTATGGGCCAAATGTGTTACAGCATGACAATGACTTTTTGAACAAACCGTAGTATTTAAAGACAGTTTGCCGCTGCCTGTGCCCCAAGCCTTCTCACTGAACAACAGTGCCTGACGTCACTAATACTTTTGGTACTAAACAGGCAAACTTCCACAGCAATGTTTTATGATCTAGTTTAAAGACTTCCCAAAAGAGTGGAGGTTACTATAACAGCAAATTGTTGATAACCACTAAATGTAGAATGGGATGTGACAAGCCATATAGTATCCTTTAGAAGCCTTTATTATCGCCACATATACATTAGACCACAGTGGAATACTTTTCTTCGCATATCCAAAATTAGGAGGTTGGCGTCAGAGCACAGGGGTAGCTATGATACAGCGCTCATGAAGAAAGGAGGGTTAAGGGCCTTGATCAAGGGTCCAGCAGTGGCAGCTTGGCAGTGCTGGGGCTTGAACCCCGATCCTTCAATCAATGAACCAGAGCCTTAACCACTTGAGCCACCACTGCACGAAAATAAGAAATAGTGTCCAGTTAAAATTTGGATCAATTATCTCCATGCTTAGGCTCCTGTAGCCCAATAGATGGCATAAGTAGAGTATTCTCTACTTATGCCATCTATTCTAAAAAAACATGAAATAAAATGAAAGCCACGTGAACTGCCAAGTAGGCAAACAGGTTCATATTAGATAATTATCAAGATAAGTTTTTGGAAAACACTATAACAAGTTTATAACCAATATTTACAGCATTTGGCAGACGCCCTTATCCAGAGCTACGTACATAAGTGCTTAAATCCTTAACATTGGATACATTAATGCTGGCTCACTAGGTTACATACATAAGATACCATGAGTTTAAAACATTTGTTCAAAGTTACAATGAAAAAGTGTCAAAGTTTTTTTTTTTTTTTAAATGCAAAAGATAAGGAAAGAAGTAGGGGAAGTGTTTCATGAATAAGTGGATCTTCAACCGCTGCTTGAAAATAGCCAGTGACTCAGCTGTCCGGACTAGGGGAAGTTCATTCCACCACCATAAGCTTATTCCTGTTGGTGAACAAATGAACTCTTGTGTTTCCTTCTTATTCTTTTAACTGAAGGAGAAGATCTGAAGAACTCTTCCCACACAGTACATGAATGGCACTGCCATAAAGTTCAATAGAGAAATAAAGACTTGATAAGGTATCTTTGTAGTTTCTGCACACAGATCCTTGTTTGTGCTCACTTGGCAGTTAACATTACTTATTGTTTACACTCTCTAATGTTTGCAGTAGGTCTAGGCTGCTTGTTTAAACTTTGTAGAGGTGTGATCAGTGTGTCAGCAGTGTCTATGTTACTGCATTGGGCTTTAGCAAAGATCCTGATGGCACTTCTGGTACACTCATCAGCTTTTGTGCTGACTTCCCTGAACTTTGTCAGGAACTTCTTTTGTTTCCCATTGTTGCAGTTTCCGCTGCACATTACTAAATATGCTCAAAGCAACAGCCCAGACCTTTTCCTTTACTGGGCTTTGGCTTATTCCTTTAGCTTGCTGGACATTTGGATATTTTTGTTTCAACAGACACAGACTCACTAAGACTTTGAAAAGGAACACGTTAACACCGAAAGTTTCAGATTGACAAAACCAATACGAAGTTTTGGTTTTGTCAATCTGAAACTTTCGGTGTTAACAGCTCACAGCACTGTCTATACACATTAGTGTCTGCAGTAGATGACAGAAGCAGTGTAATGGTGTTATGGTGTTATTCTGGACCAACCAGTTATCCTCCTCTCCATGACTGTTTTCCCTTTAAAGGATTAAGTGAATTCAGCCATTAATTCAGCCGTTCATCTTGAGATAATGCAGCTGCACATTTTGTTTTCAATCTGCCCAGGTCCTTCACCCTACTGCTGTGTTTACTCTACTGACTTATAACTGCCCAGAACTGATATTAAAGACAGATGCTCACCTACAAATCCAAAAATGTACTGGCATCTACCACACAGTTTTAACATAGTAAGATTTTGACAGATTTAAAATGTAAAATAATTAAGGCCCTGGTGGTAATAACTGTAGCTAGTTTTGTGGGACATTTAAGCAAATGTTTTTTAGATTTACTAAAAAGTTAAAAATAGAAAACCAATATCTTGCAGCACGGGTGCTAACTATAGTGCATTAATTCATTAAAAACAAAAGCCTGCAAAAGCAAAAGATCAGTTGAGCAGCCAGACCCAGGGGTATTATACAGCAATGGTCACTTTTGCAACTAATCTCACACATAACTAGGCTACTAGTCACACAATGGAGAGAGAGGAATGGGAAAACCTTTAACCCTGGGCTCATTGCACAATCCCTATTGCATTCTTAAGTACTGCTCCTCTGTTTGCAGTTCATAACTCTGGAAATTGTGGATATTTTGAAATCTGGAAACATCTAGACAGTGTCTGCAAGAACTCCATAAGATGAATGCCAGTGTAAGAATACTTGCAGAGTGATTAGATAGATAGATAGATAGATAGATAGATAGATAGATAGATAGATAGATAGATAGATAGATAGATAGATAGATAGATAGATAGATAGATAGATAGATAGATAGATAGATAGATAGATAGATAGATGGATGGATGGATGGATGAGTGGCAGCCTGCCCAGTAGCTCTGCAAAGTCCATTCTATCAAGCTGAAGAAAGGTTTAAAAATGTATGAGAGAGAGAGAGCACCCAGATTGGTGGCTTCTAGAAAGGTTTTACTTTATTTATAATACATCCTCTAAACTATGTATTTAGGTATAAATGTATTAAGGCAGTTTTGTCTAATAAAATATTTAAATAGTCAGTCAGTACACATAGAAAACAGGATGCGGATGGAAATAATAGAGTGATACGTTATTCAGGCTATTCAACTTCAACTCAGAGTTATTTAACTGGTAAAATGCGTGCAAAACAGGTGTGTCTGTTCTCAATTGCAGGATGACAGTACAGATCTTTCCAGGAAATTTGTAACTAGAAAAATATTATTTGTAGCATTTCTGCTTATGCGTTGCCCTTTGTCATCATGTCAACATCTTCTCCTTTCCTGCCCTGTACTTGTTCATACCCGTTCATCTCATGGTATGAGCCCTGCTCAAACCTGCCCCCAATAATCAGGTCCATGTTATACAGTGTATAACCAAACCACACCATTTCAGGTCCATTATTCAAGTAATGTGGACAAAGACACTCCTGATTTTCAATCCTGAAACTATGGGAATGACAAGGCCAGGTCTTTTCCCCAGTACATGGAAGGTTTGAGCTCAAATGATTATAGAAAGAATATTAGATAAAATGCATTTCAGCATTCATTTCCTGATATTTACTTCTAAATGTTTTAAACAACTGAGAAAAGGGCATTTTTGTTGGCATACTAATTTCTAAGTATGCACTTTTGTGTTTGTTATGCTTTATTTTGTGAGCTTCTCCCTTCATTCTCTGGAATGAAGGAGGTAAAATACACAGCCAATTGGTTTAAGGTCTGGTTATTTTACCTCCTTCATTCTCTGGAATGAAGGAGGTAAAATACACAGCCAATTGATTTAAGGTCTGGTTATGCCAGCTACAGTCATGTATTACATCATAATTCAAGATTATTGAGCTTGGTACAGAAGCAGCCATATGATCACAATCCATACTACCTCCACCATGTTTGACTGATGAGCGTATATGTTGTGATCATAAGCAGATCTTTTTTTTTTCTCCATTACTTTGGTAGAGGTTAATCTTATTAGCTGAATTAGGTTTTAGCTTTTTAGCTTTTCTGGCTCTTCTTTGTGTTACTTTGTGAATTTCAATCTGGCATTCTGATCCTTACTTCTGGTTTGAATCAACATTCCTCTAACAGTGGATTGTGGAAAACCCCTGGGCTTACATTATGTTACAATATTTGTGATCTTGAAAAAATGTGTCAAACAAAATGTTGTTTAACAGGGAAAAAAATCATATACAGTATTATATATATGACTTTTCCCCCCGTATATATACATTAATGTGCAAGACTTCATTTTTACATGAAGGCAGACACTCCTGTCTTAGGCACCAGTAAATCATTGTATATTACATAATTAATGACAATTATAATTTTGGACTAAAACCTGTGTCATAAGTTTCGAGGATGTCATTACATGGGCTTGGATGTCTTTAACCTTGTCATGTTGGAACAGTTTCAGTGAAGTAAAATTGTAATGCTATAGCATACAAAGTCATTCTTTATGGAAGCCCAGAATATGGGTGTTGTAATGTGTCTGTCTGTGTTTTCCCCTTGTTTCTGTCTGCCGTCTCTCCCTGATGTTAATTGTTGACCCCGCCCACCTATCTGTTACCATGGACACTAATTACATTCAATCTCTTCCCCAGGTGTTTTGTCTTAGTCCTTGTCTGTCTCTGTTTTGTGATTGGTTCTCGTTCACCATATATACTCTGTCTGTTCACTTCAATGTTGTTGGTCGTTTTTGGTGTATGCTGTTCTCTGCTCCTGTTCTCTGCTCCTGTTCTCTGCTCCTGCTCTCTGTTCCTGTTCTCTGTTCCTGTTCCTGTTCTCTGTTCCTGTTCCTGTTCTCTGTTCCTCTTCAGTGTTATGACCTGTTTTGCCTGCCTGTTTCTGTTTCGTTCCGTGTTCTGCCTTGTGTTGCCTGCCTGTTCATCTGTGTTTTGTTCATTAAACAGAAAACTGCACTTGGATCCCCACTCGCCTTTTGTCTCACCGTGTCACATCGTGACAGAACGACCAACCCCCAATGGATCCAGCAGAACTCCTGTTTTGCCTACGTCAGGAGGACGCCCCAGTTGAGGAGTATACGGAGGTATTCGTGGACCTATGCAATGAGGTCAACTTTGGGGAGAAGGCCCTAAAAGACATTTTTAAGCATGGACTAACATACTGGACATACTGCGGTATCTGATGCCGTCTACCCGGGAGATCAAAACATTCTCAGAGTTCGTCAACCTGGCATTGCTCCTGGACGGGTCCACGCTAACCTTGAGCACTGTAGAGACGGAAGCCGGCCGTAAGTATTTTTTGGGGGGGGGCAGCAAGCATCGGGATCCGTGGGCCACAGAGTGGAATCAGCCACGGACGGCCGAATGCTCCACAGTGCCTCCGCCCAGACCAGTCCCGTGCACATCCGTGATTGAGCCAGTTCCCATGGCTACCGTACCGGCGAGCTCGGCTGAGGTCCGTGCTAACCGGCTGGTCTCCAAACTGGCGGATACCCCGATGAGGTCGGCTCGGGCGGCCGGCATCCCTAAGCCGCCAGCTGGACCAGCCGGGTTGCCGGAACCAGCCGGGTTGCCGGAACCGACCGGGTCGCCGGAACCAGCCGGGTTGCCGGAACCGACCGGGTCGCCGGAACCGACCGGGTCGACGGAACCTGCCGAACCGACCGGGTCGCCGGAACCGACCGGGTCGACGGAACCTGCCGAACCGACCGGGTCGACGGAACCGACCGGGTCGACGGAACCTGCCGAACCGACCGGGTCGACGGAACCGACCGGGTCGACCGAACCTGCCGAACCGACCGGGTCGACGGAACCGACCGGGTCGACCGGGTCGACGGAACCGACCGGGTCGACGGAACCTGCCGAACCGACCGGGTCGACGGAACCGACCGGGTCGACGGAACCTGCCGAACCGACCGGGTCGACGGAACCTGCCGAACCGACCGGGTCGACGGAACCGACCGGGTCGACGGAACCTGCCGAACCGACCGGGTCGACGGAACCGACCGGGTCGACGGAACCTGCCGAACCGACCGGGTCGACGGAACCTGCCGAACCGACCGGGTCGACGGAACCGGCCGAGCTGACGGAACCAGCCGACTCAGCCGGGTCGACCGAAATGACTGAGTCAGAGAACGTGGTCGACATCATGACACCCAAACTACCTGAACTCTCTGCCTGGCCTGAACCTATGCATGTTTCTGTTTTCCTGTGTTTTGCTTCGCTGGACTTGCCAGCCCTTCTACCTCCTGTCCCTGTTCATAGGCCCAAAGCACCACCCTGGCTGCCAACTCCGTTCTGGTCTCTGGCTCCGCCTCCAGCACCACCCTGGTCTCTGGTCCTGCTCTGGCCTCCGGCTCCGCCTCCAGCACCACCCTGGTCTCCGGTCCTGCTCTGGTCTCTGGCTCCGCCTCCAGCACCACCCTGGTCCCCGGTCCTGCTCTGGCTCCGCCTCCAGCACCACCCTGGTCTCCGGTCCTGCTCTGGTCTCTGGCTCTGCCTCCGGCACCACCCTGGCCTCCTGTTCTCCCGGCTCCGCCCTGGCCCCCTGCTCTCCCGGCTCCGCCCTGGCCCCCTGCTCCGCCGGCGCCGCCCTGGCCGCCTGCTCCGCCGGCGCCGCCCTGGCCGCCTGCTCCGCCGGCGCCGCCCTGGCCCCCTGCTCCGCCGGCGCCGCCCTGGCCGCCAGCTCCGCCGGCGCCGCCTGGCCTGCTCCGCCGGCCGCCCTGGCCCCTGCCCGGCCGGCGCCGCCCCGGCCCCCGGCTCGGCCGGCGCCGCCCCGGCCCCCGGCTCGCCTACGTCAGGAGGACGCCCCAGTTGAGGAGTATACGGAGGTATTCGTGGACCTATGCAATGAGGTCAACTTTGGGGAGAAGGCCCTAAAAGACATTTTTAAGCATGGACTAACATACTGGACATACTGCGGTATCTGATGCCGTCTACCCGGGAGATCAAAACATTCTCAGAGTTCGTCAACCTGGCATTGCTCCTGGACGGGTCCACGCTAACCTTGAGCACTGTAGAGACGGAAGCCGGCCGTAAGTATTTTTTGGGGGGGGGCAGCAAGCATCGGGATCCGTGGGCCACAGAGTGGAATCAGCCACGGACGGCCGAATGCTCCACAGTGCCTCCGCCCAGACCAGTCCCGTGCACATCCGTGATTGAGCCAGTTCCCATGGCTACCGTACCGGCGAGCTCGGCTGAGGTCCGTGCTAACCGGCTGGTCTCCAAACTGGCGGATACCCCGATGAGGTCGGCTCGGGCGGCCGGCATCCCTAAGCCGCCAGCTGGACCAGCCGGGTTGCCGGAACCAGCCGGGTTGCCGGAACCGACCGGGTCGCCGGAACCGACCGGGTCGACGGAACCTGCCGAACCGACCGGGTCGCCGGAACCGACCGGGTCGACGGAACCTGCCGAACCGACCGGGTCGACGGAACCGACCGGGTCGACGGAACCTGCCGAACCGACCGGGTCGACGGAACCGACCGGGTCGACCGAACCTGCCGAACCGACCGGGTCGACGGAACCGACCGGGTCGACCGGGTCGACGGAACCGACCGGGTCGACGGAACCTGCCGAACCGACCGGGTCGACGGAACCGACCGGGTCGACGGAACCTGCCGAACCGACCGGGTCGACGGAACCTGCCGAACCGACCGGGTCGACGGAACCGACCGGGTCGACGGAACCTGCCGAACCGACCGGGTCGACGGAACCTGCCGAACCGACCGGGTCGACGGAACCTGCCGAACCGACCGGGTCGACGGAACCGGCCGAGCTGACGGAACCAGCCGACTCAGCCGGGTCGACCGAAATGACTGAGTCAGAGAACGTGGTCGACATCATGACACCCAAACTACCTGAACTCTCTGCCTGGCCTGAACCTATGCATGTTTCTGTTTTCCTGTGTTTTGCTTCGCTGGACTTGCCAGCCCTTCTACCTCCTGTCCCTGTTCATAGGCCCAAAGCACCACCCTGGCTGCCAACTCCGTTCTGGTCTCTGGCTCCGCCTCCAGCACCACCCTGGTCTCTGGTCCTGCTCTGGCCTCCGGCTCCGCCTCCAGCACCACCCTGGTCTCCGGTCCTGCTCTGGTCTCTGGCTCCGCCTCCAGCACCACCCTGGTCCCCGGTCCTGCTCTGGCTCCGCCTCCAGCACCACCCTGGTCTCCGGTCCTGCTCTGGTCTCTGGCTCTGCCTCCGGCACCACCCTGGCCTCCTGTTCTCCCGGCTCCGCCCTGGCCCCCTGCTCTCCCGGCTCCGCCCTGGCCCCCTGCTCCGCCGGCGCCGCCCCGGCCCCCGGCCCGGCCGGCGCCGCCCCTGGCCCCCGGCTCCGGCCGGCGCCGCCCCGGCCCCCGGCTCGGCCGGCGCCGCCCCGGCCCCCGGCCCGGCCGGCGCCGCCCCGGCCCCCGGCTCGGCAGGCGCCGCCCCGGCCTCCGGCTCGGCAGGCGCCGCCCCGGCCTCCTGCTCGGCGGGCGCCACCACTACGCGAACCCGACCCGCCCTCCCACCCTGGTTGCGCCTTCGCTCCACCCGCCTGAACTGGGTTTTGTGGACTTGGGAGCGTCTGGAAGCCGCTCGTAGGGGGGGGGCTCTGTAATGTGTCTGTCTGTGTTTTCCCCTTGTTTCTGTCTGCCGTCTCTCCCTGATGTTAATTGTTGACCCCGCCCACCTATCTGTTACCATGGACACTAATTACATTCAATCTCTTCCCCAGGTGTTTTGTCTTAGTCCTTGTCTGTCTCTGTTTTGTGATTGGTTCCCGTTCACCATATATACTCTGTCTGTTCACTTCAATGTTGTTGGTCGTTTTTGGTGTTTGGTGTATGCTGTTCTCTGCTCTCTGTTCCTGTTCTCTGTTCCTCTTCAGTGTTATGACCTGTTTTGCCTGCCTGTTTCTGTTTCGTTCCGTGTTCTGCCTTGTGTTGCCTGCCTGTTCATCTGTGTTTTGTTCATTAAACAGAAAACTGCACTTGGATCCCCACTCGCCTTTTGTCTCACCGTGTCACATCGTGACAGGTGTGATGGTCAGGTGTTGAAAAACATTTAAATTTAAGATATATGTCGACATACAATAGTGTTTTGAAATCCCTATCAATGAACACATCAATACTGCATTACTAGGTTTCAGTTTAAAGGAATTAGCTTTCATTACTAGTTATTGCACTTAACAAAGGAAAATACACTTTTGTAGGATTTTACATTTACAAGTTTCCCATAAGAACAAATCAAGGAAATAGACAGGGAAAAGTGCAGCTGGCAAAATTGTGTTTTCCAAAGCTGCATACCTACTTGTAACTAATTGTATACCTACACTCAAAAAAAGGTAAAATCGTTTTCTTTTTTTCTTTGAATAACTGGCACAGATCTGATTCTCATACCTTTACAAATGAGTTTAGACAAGTTGCTTGTTTATGCTTGACAGGTGCTGAACAATGGAGGTGTCACATGACAAATATGCTGTTACATTGCAGTAACCATACTAAAAAATTTCCACTGCCACTGGAACATCTCACTGCATTTGTACTTCGTGAGGTTTTAACTGTCAAATAGAAAACCATGTACTTCTCTAGTCAGTCACATACTGTATGTAAAGGAAACACAGGCAATAGCAATGGCATACTTTATTAAGGCCAAATGATTTTTGCATTTAGTGTTTAAGACTGTAATAGTAATTTGCATCTTATAATAAAACAGACTTCCATTTCCTTAGAACAGTTTATTTCAATTCCTTTATAAATTCCTTCATTGTTAATAAGTATTAGCACTAAACAGTATTAAACAGTATGAAGTGAATCATTTTATCACCATAACACTGTTATAAGTTTAGTCAGGACACAGTTGGGTTCCTGTGTGCAGAGTTTTGTGACTCTGTGTTTAGCAGCAGGGATGATGGGAAAAGGTGGGGGGTGGGGGTGGGGTGAGCCTCCTGGGCAAACAATTTATACCTCTCTACAATATATATGTTTTTTTTTGTTGTTTTTCTTGTTTTTTTTTTTGAGTAACACTATAAAACTGCCAGAATTACATTTTTAACCACTTTACATATTAAGCTACATAAAAAATAAACACTTTTAAAAACTGCAAATTCCAAATTCCTGAAGCCCCAGGAGTTCATATGAGAGATGAACCATTACGGTGTAGTGTGACATCACAACTAACTTTGATGTTGAACATAGGCACCCCCCAAACAGGAGGAAATGTTTTATTTTTTGGCCAATTTTGGTAAAGAGGTAACATCATTGTGAATGAAATTGCTAAACATTTTACAGTTTGAATTGAAAATAGAGAGGGATCGTTTGCCTCCAGCATGCTCGTCTATTGGGTGACTTATATACATTAATTTACTATAACAACATAAGACTTCCCACTGTGGTAAATCATTTATAAGACAAAAAATAAAAATATTGAACTCTGCAAAAAACTATTTACATCTGCCATATAGTTTGCTATCTATTTGCAGAGGGTGGATAAAAACTATGACCTCGTTAAAACCATTTGAACAGATAAGATAAGGATACACATCAATGCAAACACATTTTACAGCCTACCTAGCACCATTCCACTAACACGGCTATTGAGTTCAGATGAGAATCCAGAAAGAAAATATCTGCAAAATGTATGACTTAAATATACACATGCACACATACATTTTGAGCCAAATTTCTCAGGCTGGTGGGAGGAAACTGCAGTATTCCTAGATATCACACACAACCACAGGAACATGACTCCAAAATAAATTAACTCCAAAATAAATTAAATTACATTTTGTTTGTATGGCACTTGGACAGAAAACAATTTTTTTTGAATCTCTCAGTCTCTGGTAATTTATTATAATTCCTGGTTTGCCAGAATTATGTCTGGGAATTTCACTTGCCTCAGACTTGTTACCTATCAAGTTTTTTGTGCATAATTATTTATGCATCATGTTTAATATGTCCAACAAGCTATTACAAGGTGTTAGCAATAACAGTATTAATTGAAAACCACACCTGACCTAATAACCATCTACATGAATAAATCACACCTGTCTACCACATCAGCCTTATACTAAATGACACTAGTAATAAAAATGAGCTTCAGTTTGATTTGATCTAGACAAATCTACCCAAATCAGGAGACTGGAATACATATAAAACCTGTAGGAGTTAAAAAGCTATTACAAGGTGTTAGTAATAACAGTATTATTTGAAAGCCACACCTGTCCTGATAACTGTCTACAAGAATAAATCACACCCGCCTCATCAGCCTTATCAGACTTATACACAACATGTCTGTTAGACTACTAAATTACACTTGAGACACTATTTGTGCATAATTGTACAAATAAATGTGCACAGTATTTCATTTAAAAATTATTCTTAAATTGTGTAGAAAAGGGTAAAATTAATGTATCAATATACTGCATATATTTAATTCCAATCAAATTTGTCAAATGCAGCCTTGTGTTTATGTAGATGAATTTCATTAGAATGACTACAGGTTCCAATCTGCAGACTAGATAAGAACTTCCATGAAATTCTGATGTCATCATCATCTGGGCCACTATTAATCCAAACACAGGCAAGGACCTGTCTTGCTTATCTGGTAATTATTCTTTTAGACTGTTTACATAAAGAAGCAGAATCTAAATCAATACAAAACACTAAGAAATATGTCCAGACAACTACAAGAATTTCTGTTGAAATATCAGTTACGAGACCTGCTAGATGCACTTTGGGATTTTTGGCAATCGCTGGGTGTGGGAGTGACAACTATAGTATAGTATCTGCTACTAATACTGCTAATAATAGTAATGATAATATACTTCATGCTAGGTGTACTTTTAAAACCACTAAACTTATTGTAAGAAAGCATATATGGTAATTTATAATATGCTTTAATCCTTCACCCATTCTGCTTAGCTGGTGTTCACATAACCAGTGTCTGTAATAACGATATTTTTCTTTATTTAAATTGAAACATATTTATAGAAGCAGCCAAATGTTACCTTGCAATTCATGGTTTCAAATATGCAACATTTCTGCATTTTTGCACATAGACCAGGTTACATGTCACTGTGAACTCAAAATTTGATCTTGCATCAGAATCACAGCCGACAGATCTTGTTATCAGCTGCCTTGAGACTGGCATGGCCTCTTTCAACAGGATAATCCGTCCTGACACACAACAATGATTGTTCAAGAATGCATTGAGAAGCATGAAAAGCTTCCCCAGATCTCTGATCAAGCATCAACAGGATTTGCTGGATAACCAAATTGGTTTTATTCATGAATGCCTCACTTACAGGACATAAAGGATCCGCTGCTAAAGTATTGAGGTGTTACAGCAATTACTCACTTTTTACTATACAATGAAGACACTCAGGTTTAAGATCAAAAGATGAGTGTCTTCATTGTATAGTAAAAAGTGAATAATTGGCTTTACTGTTCCAATACTTCCAGAGTGGACAGTATATAATTTTATATATAGATGTTTTCAAATTAGTATACTTACACTAGTTAAAATGTTATGACAAAAATATCATCACATATCAAGTTTCTGATTGAAAGACACTGCTTTTCCCAAGAATATACTTTTTATTTTGGTATCACTTTGCTTGTACACAGCATTTGGGTAAACAATTTTTTTTCAACAGCTAGTATCCTGTAAGGGCATGTACTGAAATGACTAAGAAATAAGAATATAAAGATTACACAGGTGTGTTTTAGACAAGGCTGTGAACTCATCGTCCATCACACCTCAATACTGCTTATAGTACATTTCCCCAGAACAGAAAGAAGCAGGTAGGACCAGTTGTATGATAACTCTTTCTTATGAAATCCCTTCTCTCATTCTCTGAAAAACTCTCACTCACACAGAGATAAGAGGACACACCTAAATCTTAGTCAAACAACAGAAGTGTAGCCAATGTGTTGCAAATTAGTATTTTTTTCACTAATTAATTTCAATATTAGGTTTCACTTGACAGATTTAAAACCAAATTTTATTTAAATCCAATGCAGTTTTACATGTAGAGCTCAGTGAGACACTTGTCCATAGAATAGATAGTACCATTGCATGAGGATTAAAAAACACCACAGGCATGTTGGAAAAATATGATATCAGTGATAAATTTACCACCCAAGTTTGATTTTTTTTTTTCATATATATAACGGCACTTCCTAAGTGTTGCATTTCTCAAACACTGCAGCAATTTGCCAACCATAATACATATTTTTATTTCTTAATAGACATCGTAAATTTTTATTCTGTTATTGTTACACTTAATGTTTTTACTTTATACAGTCATTCTTTCACTATTGTACCTTTCTCTTACTTTCTTTTAGCTCAAAAACCAAAAAATGTTGCCAAGAATTGGAAAAACCTCTGTGTTTTCCTGTTTTCTCACAGAATAATTACACACACTTTTTTGTCATTATAGAAAAGGTATGTTATTTGAACAGACACGTTTATAAAATCCTGTTACCTTGCTGCCACAATACTGTCTAGTATAGAAAACTATATACCTTTTGATTGTTCAGAATCTTGGGTATAACATGATCATTTATATTATGAAACTCAGACTGTTAGAATTATAGCAAGAGCATAAACGGAACCTCACTAATATATAACAACTTTCCACCATTCAATTTTCAAATAAAAAACAAATGTTATATGTTATAATATTGTAGTATTGATGTCTGGCTTATAGTCAAGTCTGCAGAAGCAACATTCCTTCACTTGTGCTTTGTCTCAAACAGAGGGGTGGTTCTGGGGTGGAGTCTTCCTCTTGTAGATAAACTCTCAATGCAGGACATTGAAACCACTGCCCTGATCCTGTAGTCAGCGGTGTACGTTTACTAAACAAAGGCTAACACTTTCATTCTTTTCCTGACAGACCTGTGAGGTAAGTGCCACACTGTAATTATTTTTATTTTTACAATTCTACTACTTCTACTGTTACTACTACAACTATCGAGCTCACAAAGAGTTGAACAGAGGTAGCTGTAATAAAAGAGTTAAACAATCATAGTTGTGTGAATGAATGACAGTGAAACTTAGAATTGAGCCAGTGTGAATTTTACATTTACTCCATTCAATAAAGATATAAACATTATAGACAACTCATGATAAAGAGTCTCAAATAAATGAGAAAGATTGCAGGCACTGCAACATACAGTAACATAATTTTAGACTGTTATTTGTTCTTAGGTAGAAACAAAACATGTTTATTTTGTATAACAATAACTATATCAATTGTCTAAACATGAATGTATGCCAGGTTTTTATGTAAAGAGTTAAGTTTGATTACCTCAGTTTATCCGTTTACATAAATACCCTATGATTTAGCACATGTTCCAAGTTATATGGAAGTTATAATCTGTGTATAAACAACACTGCCTTCACTAGATGACATTTACCTTTAACATGCAAGTTAAAAAAATGTGAATAGCATTTCTGGTACTATTCAGCACAATTCTTAAGGAACATGTTTACATCATCAGGAAAGAATGGTATTCATCACGAAGTGCGCAAACATGTCTAGAAACCTGTTTTCACTTGGACAACATTCAATGTTAAAAAAAATTCTGACAAGTCTTTAAATGTTCTCCCATTTGGAGAAAGTGTTTTTCCTCTCTGAATAAAGAGAGTATTGTTGAACTTGTACTGTGCTTAGATCTCTATTTCTGAAGAATTTTTTTTCTGTTGAAAAAAATATGAAATATGTTTATTGTATTCTTACAGATCCTAGCTTAGTTTCATGTTGCACTATGATAAGTAATGATTAAAATAATTACATTTAGATTCACAGACTGGTTAACAGATTGTTAGCTAAGTGAATGCCACACTTCACTAAGAGAATACGTCTAATCAATGTACATATGGAGGTTAAACCTCTTCTCATTTTCAAGGTTCAAATCTTCACTTTTGGAAGAATCCAAAAAAATTACTATTCTGACTGTGGCACAAGAACATAATTTTAATAGTTGTGCAGCCGGATTGCAATTTCTGGAAAGTTATATACTTTAATAAAGTGTTAAACTATAATACTACATGGTATAACAGAAGTATAAAGGGTGCCTCATATCTCAGATTAAAGAAGTTTGAGAAGATTGTTTAACCAAACCAGTCTGTTCTCCCATAGGGAGCAGTCTAGTGATTGACTTACGGATTAATATTAAAAACATTTTTATGCACACCTTTTTGATATTTAATTAAACTCTATTTTTTTTCTTACTGAATTAATATATTTTGTAATTGTTTTTACTAAATGTTAATTTATTTTTACATTGTCAAAACCCTAGTTGCTTTCTGTATTCTCACTGAAAAAGATAAATATATCCAGAGTCAAATGTATAGATGTTGAAACAAAATCACGAATTCAAACTCCCTAGAAGCAAAAAATTACATGTAACATTCCAAAAGTATCTCTGGGTGTCGTCGTGCAAGGGTATGTGTGGGAAGTGTCACCTGTGAATTCTTAATGAGAAAATAGCTTGTTCTGACACAGACTGTAATATACAGCTGTAAGCTTAAAATGTTAAACCATCTCATCCTGATGTGTCTAATGACATCTAAAGAATTTCCATTTTTAAATTAAGAGTTACTAGATACTTAATTAATGTTTGTATTCTAGAAGAATTTAGGGAAACTGCAGAAGAAATTGTCACACTACTAAAATTTTCATTTGAACTTTGCATGTTGAGATACTATGTAACCAAATGCTTACATTACCAATGATAAGAAATAACTGCCAACAATAATTAGATTGGATGCAAATGCACTTAGGATGTCTTGTGTATTCAGCTGGAAATGTAAGAAACTATTTAAAAAAAAAATGAAAAACTCCAAAAGTATGTAAAATTATGAATAAAACTAATCAAAATTCAGTCGAATTACGTAATTGGCATGAATACTGTACATGAACTTTATATGCAGATTATGTTGGCAAGTGTAAATTACACAGACACATTGAATGAAAATTTAGTGAATATGACCCATGAGCTTTCCTTTTTCCTGTCATGGTTATTTGGTGATGATAATTCCAAATAAAAAAAAATCACAAACCATTTATTCAACTGCTTGTTAAGTAAATGTAGGAATTTAATGTTTATATTTCAATATAAAAAAAATAATGTTTCAGGTGTTATTTACAAATAAAATCTGAACTTTTACATTTTTAAAATTAATTTACAGGTCATCAAAAGATCTGCAAAAATGTCACTTCAAGAAAAGGGACAAACACGAAGAAGTACCTTCCGAGGTATTAAAAGGCAAGTAACAGCTGAAAACTTGCTAAAATCTAAAATCATTGATAAAAAACTTTTTGAAGACCTAAGCACTGGAAACATCACAGTAGATCAAGTAAGCAATATGGATTCAGTACGGAAGTACCTGCAGGGAACCGACTGTATTGCAGGGGTGTTTGTGCAGTCCACCAAACAGACCATGAGCATCTATGAAGCCAAATCCAAAGGACTTCTTACACCTGGGACATCACTGGTTTTATTGGAGGCTCAGGCTGCTACTGGATTCATGATCGATCCCCTGAACAACAAAAAACTCTCGGTGGAGGAGGCAGTGGCTCAAAGGGTTGTGGGAACGGAATGGCAAAACAAGCTACTTTCTGCAGAGAGGGCAGTCACTGGCTACAAAGACCCTCACACAGGAAACACCATTTCCTTGTTCCAGGCCTTGAAGAAAGATTTAATTGTCAAAGATCATGGCATTCGTCTTCTGGAGGCACAGATCGCTACCGGCGGCATCATTGACCCAGTGTACAGCCACCGTGTGCCTGTGGAGGTGGCTTACCAGAGAGGCTATTTTGATGAAGAAATGAACCAAATTCTTGCTGACCCAGGAGATGACACCAAAGGCTTCTTTGACCCTAACACACAGGAAAACCTCACCTACTTGCAACTACTTGACAGGTGTATAAAAGACCCACACACTGGCCTTAGACTGCTTGTTGTTGTGAAAAAGGGAGAGTTTTACTTCTACATTGATGAACGTACAAAGACCATCTTCCAGTCCACTACCACAGACAAGGCAGGGGGTAAATTCCAAGGAAAGAACGTTTCCCTTTGGGATCTCATCCATTCTGAATACATCGAAGAGGAAAAGAAAAGAGATCTGGTTCAACAATTTAAGTCTGGCACTATAACAATTGAATACATCTTGGAGCATGTACTAACTATTATAAGCAAGAAAACCTCCAGTGTGACTGTTACTACTACCTCCACCACCACAACAAAAAGTTCTAGCTTCCGAGGAATAAAAAAGCAAGTGACAGCTCTGAACTTGCTGGAATCTAAAATCATTGATAAAAAAACTTTCGATGACCTTAGCATTGGAAAAGTAACAGTAGATCAAGTAAGCAATATGGATTCAGTACGGAAGTACCTGCAGGGAACCGACTGTATTGCAGGGGTGTTTGTGCAGTCCACCAAACAGACCATGAGCATCTATGAAGCCAAATCCAAAGGACTTCTTACACCTGGAACGTCACTGGTTTTATTGGAGGCTCAGGCTGCTACTGGATTCATGATCGATCCACTGAACAACAAAAAACTCTCGGTGGAGGAGGCAGTGGCTCAGGGGGTCGTGGGAACTGAATGGCAAAACAAGCTACTTTCTGCAGAGAGGGCAGTCACTGGCTACAAAGACCCTCACACAGAAAACACCATTTCCTTGTTCCAGGCATTGAAGAAAGATTTAATTGTCAAAGATCATGGCATTCGTCTTCTGGAGGCACAGATCGCTACTGGGGGCATCATTGACCCAGTGTACAGCCACCGTGTGCCTGTGGAGGTGGCTTACCAGAGAGGCTATTTTGATGAAGAAATGAACCAGATTCTTTCTGACCCAGGAGATGACACCAAAGGATTCTTTGACCCAAACACACAGGAAAACCTCACCTACTTGCAACTACTTGACAGGTGTATAAAAGACCCACACACTGGCCTTAGACTGCTTGTTGTTGTGAAAAAGGGAGAGTTTTACTTCTACATTGATGAACGTACAAAGACCATCTTCCAGTCCACTACCACAGACAAGGCAGGGGGTAAATTCCAAGGAAAGAACGTTTCCCTTTGGGATCTCATCCATTCTGAATACATCGAAGAGGAAAAGAAAAGAGATCTGGTTCAACAATTTAAGTCTGGCACTATAACAATTGAATACATCTTGGAGCATGTACTAACTATTATAAGCAAGAAAACCTCCAGTGTGACTGTTACTACTACCTCCACCACCACAACAAAAAGTTCTAGCTTCCGAGGAATAAAAAAGCAAGTGACAGCTCTGAACTTACTGGAATCTAAAATCATTGATAAAAAAACTTTCGATGACCTTAGCATTGGAAAAGTAACAGTAGATCAAGTAAGCAATATGGATTCAGTACGGAAGTACCTGCAGGGAACCGAATGTATTGCAGGGGTGTTTGTGCAGTCCACCAAACAGACCATGAGCATCTATGAAGCCAAATCCAAAGGACTTCTTACACCTGGAACGTCACTGGTTTTATTGGAGGCTCAGGCTGCTACTGGATTCATGATCGATCCACTGAACAACAAAAAACTCTCGGTGGAGGAGGCAGTGGCTCAGGGGGTCGTGGGAACTGAATGGCAAAACAAGCTACTTTCTGCAGAGAGGGCAGTCACTGGCTACAAAGACCCTCACACAGAAAACACCATTTCCTTGTTCCAGGCCTTGAAGAAAGATTTAATTGTCAAAGATCATGGCATTCGTCTTCTGGAGGCACAGATCGCTACTGGGGGCATCATTGACCCAGTGTACAGCCACCGTGTGCCTGTGGAGGTGGCTTACCAGAGAGGCTATTTTGATGAAGAAATGAACCAGATTCTTTCTGACCCAGGAGATGACACCAAAGGATTCTTTGACCCAAACACACAGGAAAACCTCACCTACTTGCAACTACTTGACAGGTGTATAAAAGACCCACACACTGGCCTTAGACTGCTTGTTGTTGTGAAAAAGGGAGAGTTTTACTTCTACATTGATGAACGTACAAAGACCATCTTCCAGTCCACTACCACAGACAAGGCAGGGGGTAAATTCCAAGGAAAGAACGTTTCCCTTTGGGATCTCATCCATTCTGAATACATCGAAGAGGAAAAGAAAAGAGATCTGGTTCAACAATTTAAGTCTGGCACTATAACAATTGAATACATCTTGGAGCATGTACTAACTATTATAAGCAAGAAAACTTCCAGTGTGACTGTTACTACTACCTCCACCACCACAACAAAAAGTTCTAGCTTCCGGGGAATAAAAAAGCAGGTATCAGCTCAGAATTTGCTGGAATCTAAAATCATTGATAAAAAAACTTTTGATGACCTTAGCATTGGAAAACTCACAGTAGATCAAGTAAGCAATATGGATTCAGTACGGAAGTACCTGCAGGGAACCGACTGCATTGCAGGGGTGTTTGTGCAGTCCACCAAACAGACCATGAGCATCTATGAAGCCAAATCCAAAGGACTTCTAACTCCTGGAACGTCACTGGTTTTATTGGAGGCTCAGGCTGCTACTGGATTCATGATCGATCCACTGAACAACAAAAAACTCTCGGTGGAGGAGGCAGTGGCTCAGGGGATCGTGGGAACAGAATGGCAAAACAAGCTACTTTCCGCAGAGAGGGCAGTCACTGGCTACAAAGACCCTCACACAGGAAACACCATTTCCTTGTTTCAGGCCTTGAAGAAAGATTTAATTGTCAAAGATCATGGCATTCGTCTTCTGGAGGCACAGATCGCTACTGGGGGCATCATTGACCCAGTGTACAGCCACCGTGTGCCTGTGGAGGTGGCTTACCAGAGAGGCTATTTTGATGAAGAAATGAACCAAATTCTTGCTGACCCAGGAGATGACACCAAAGGCTTCTTTGACCCAAACACACAGGAAAACCTCACCTACTTGCAACTACTTGACAGGTGTATAAAAGACCCACACACTGGCCTTAGACTGCTTGTTGTTGTGAAAAAGGGAGAGTTTTACTTCTACATTGATGAACGTACAAAGACCATCTTCCAGTCCACTACCACAGACAAGGCAGGGGGTAAATTCCAAGGAAAGAACGTTTCCCTTTGGGATCTCATCCATTCTGAATACATCGAAGAGGAAAAGAAAAGAGATCTGGTTCAACAATTTAAGTCTGGCACTATAACAATTGAATACATCTTGGAGCATGTACTAACTATTATAAGCAAGAAAACCTCCAGTGTGACTGTTACTACTACCTCCACCACCACAACAAAAAGTTCTAGCTTCCGAGGAATAAAAAAGCAAGTGACAGCTCTGAACTTGCTGGAATCTAAAATCATTGATAAAAAAACTTTCGATGACCTTAGCATTGGAAAAGTAACAGTAGATCAAGTAAGCAATATGGATTCAGTACGGAAGTACCTGCAGGGAACCGACTGTATTGCAGGGGTGTTTGTGCAGTCCACCAAACAGACCATGAGCATCTATGAAGCCAAATCCAAAGGACTTCTTACACCTGGAACGTCACTGGTTTTATTGGAGGCTCAGGCTGCTACTGGATTCATGATCGATCCACTGAACAACAAAAAACTCTCGGTGGAGGAGGCAGTGGCTCAGGGGGTCGTGGGAACTGAATGGCAAAACAAGCTACTTTCTGCAGAGAGGGCAGTCACTGGCTACAAAGACCCTCACACAGAAAACACCATTTCCTTGTTCCAGGCATTGAAGAAAGATTTAATTGTCAAAGATCATGGCATTCGTCTTCTGGAGGCACAGATCGCTACTGGGGGCATCATTGACCCAGTGTACAGCCACCGTGTGCCTGTGGAGGTGGCTTACCAGAGAGGCTATTTTGATGAAGAAATGAACCAGATTCTTTCTGACCCAGGAGATGACACCAAAGGATTCTTTGACCCAAACACACAGGAAAACCTCACCTACTTGCAACTACTTGACAGGTGTATAAAAGACCCACACACTGGCCTTAGACTGCTTGTTGTTGTGAAAAAGGGAGAGTTTTACTTCTACATTGATGAACGTACAAAGACCATCTTCCAGTCCACTACCACAGACAAGGCAGGGGGTAAATTCCAAGGAAAGAACGTTTCCCTTTGGGATCTCATCCATTCTGAATACATCGAAGAGGAAAAGAAAAGAGATCTGGTTCAACAATTTAAGTCTGGCACTATAACAATTGAATACATCTTGGAGCATGTACTAACTATTATAAGCAAGAAAACCTCCAGTGTGACTGTTACTACTACCTCCACCACCACAACAAAAAGTTCTAGCTTCCGAGGAATAAAAAAGCAAGTGACAGCTCTGAACTTACTGGAATCTAAAATCATTGATAAAAAAACTTTCGATGACCTTAGCATTGGAAAAGTAACAGTAGATCAAGTAAGCAATATGGATTCAGTACGGAAGTACCTGCAGGGAACCGACTGTATTGCAGGGGTGTTTGTGCAGTCCACCAAACAGACCATGAGCATCTATGAAGCCAAATCCAAAGGACTTCTAACACCTGGAACGTCACTGGTTTTATTGGAGGCTCAGGCTGCTACTGGATTCATGATCGATCCACTGAACAACAAAAAACTCTCGGTGGAGGAGGCAGTGGCTCAGGGGGTCGTGGGAACTGAATGGCAAAACAAGCTACTTTCTGCAGAGAGGGCAGTCACTGGCTACAAAGACCCTCATACAGAAAACACCATTTCCTTGTTCCAGGCCTTGAAGAAAGATTTAATTGTCAAAGATCATGGCATTCGTCTTCTGGAGGCACAGATCGCTACTGGGGGCATCATTGACCCAGTGTACAGCCACCGTGTGCCTGTGGAGGTGGCTTACCAGAGAGGCTATTTTGATGAAGAAATGAACCAGATTCTTTCTGACCCAGGAGATGACACCAAAGGATTCTTTGACCCAAACACACAGGAAAACCTCACCTACTTGCAACTACTTGACAGGTGTATAAAAGACCCACACACTGGCCTTAGACTGCTTGTTGTTGTGAAAAAGGGAGAGTTTTACTTCTACATTGATGAACGTACAAAGACCATCTTCCAGTCCACTACCACAGACAAGGCAGGGGGTAAATTCCAAGGAAAGAACGTTTCCCTTTGGGATCTCATCCATTCTGAATACATCGAAGAGGAAAAGAAAAGAGATCTGGTTCAACAATTTAAGTCTGGCACTATAACAATTGAATACATCTTGGAGCATGTACTAACTATTATAAGCAAGAAAACCTCCAGTGTGACTGTTACTACTACCTCCACCACCACAACAAAAAGTTCTAGCTTCCGAGGAATAAAAAAGCAAGTGACAGCTCTGAACTTGCTGGAATCTAAAATCATTGATAAAAAAACTTTCGATGACCTTAGCATTGGAAAAGTAACAGTAGATCAAGTAAGCAATATGGATTCAGTACGGAAGTACCTGCAGGGAACCGACTGTATTGCAGGGGTGTTTGTGCAGTCCACCAAACAGACCATGAGCATCTATGAAGCCAAATCCAAAGGACTTCTTACACCTGGAACGTCACTGGTTTTATTGGAGGCTCAGGCTGCTACTGGATTCATGATCGATCCACTGAACAACAAAAAACTCTCGGTGGAGGAGGCAGTGGCTCAGGGGGTCGTGGGAACTGAATGGCAAAACAAGCTACTTTCTGCAGAGAGGGCAGTCACTGGCTACAAAGACCCTCACACAGAAAACACCATTTCCTTGTTCCAGGCATTGAAGAAAGATTTAATTGTCAAAGATCATGGCATTCGTCTTCTGGAGGCACAGATCGCTACTGGGGGCATCATTGACCCAGTGTACAGCCACCGTGTGCCTGTGGAGGTGGCTTACCAGAGAGGCTATTTTGATGAAGAAATGAACCAGATTCTTTCTGACCCAGGAGATGACACCAAAGGATTCTTTGACCCAAACACACAGGAAAACCTCACCTACTTGCAACTACTTGACAGGTGTATAAAAGACCCACACACTGGCCTTAGACTGCTTGTTGTTGTGAAAAAGGGAGAGTTTTACTTCTACATTGATGAACGTACAAAGACCATCTTCCAGTCCACTACCACAGACAAGGCAGGGGGTAAATTCCAAGGAAAGAACGTTTCCCTTTGGGATCTCATCCATTCTGAATACATCGAAGAGGAAAAGAAAAGAGATCTGGTTCAACAATTTAAGTCTGGCACTATAACAATTGAATACATCTTGGAGCATGTACTAACTATTATAAGCAAGAAAACCTCCAGTGTGACTGTTACTACTACCTCCACCACCACAACAAAAAGTTCTAGCTTCCGAGGAATAAAAAAGCAAGTGACAGCTCTGAACTTACTGGAATCTAAAATCATTGATAAAAAAACTTTCGATGACCTTAGCATTGGAAAAGTAACAGTAGATCAAGTAAGCAATATGGATTCAGTACGGAAGTACCTGCAGGGAACCGACTGTATTGCAGGGGTGTTTGTGCAGTCCACCAAACAGACCATGAGCATCTATGAAGCCAAATCCAAAGGACTTCTAACACCTGGAACGTCACTGGTTTTATTGGAGGCTCAGGCTGCTACTGGATTCATGATCGATCCACTGAACAACAAAAAACTCTCGGTGGAGGAGGCAGTGGCTCAGGGGGTCGTGGGAACTGAATGGCAAAACAAGCTACTTTCTGCAGAGAGGGCAGTCACTGGCTACAAAGACCCTCATACAGAAAACACCATTTCCTTGTTCCAGGCCTTGAAGAAAGATTTAATTGTCAAAGATCATGGCATTCGTCTTCTGGAGGCACAGATCGCTACTGGGGGCATCATTGACCCAGTGTACAGCCACCGTGTGCCTGTGGAGGTGGCTTACCAGAGAGGCTATTTTGATGAAGAAATGAACCAGATTCTTTCTGACCCAGGAGATGACACCAAAGGATTCTTTGACCCAAACACACAGGAAAACCTCACCTACTTGCAACTACTTGACAGGTGTATAAAAGACCCACACACTGGCCTTAGACTGCTTGTTGTTGTGAAAAAGGGAGAGTTTTACTTCTACATTGATGAACGTACAAAGACCATCTTCCAGTCCACTACCACAGACAAGGCAGGGGGTAAATTCCAAGGAAAGAACGTTTCCCTTTGGGATCTCATCCATTCTGAATACATCGAAGAGGAAAAGAAAAGAGATCTGGTTCAACAATTTAAGTCTGGCACTATAACAATTGAATACATCTTGGAGCATGTACTAACTATTATAAGCAAGAAAACCTCCAGTGTGACTGTTACTACTACCTCCACCACCACAACAAAAAGTTCTAGCTTCCGAGGAATAAAAAAGCAAGTGACAGCTCTGAACTTGCTGGAATCTAAAATCATTGATAAAAAAACTTTCGATGACCTTAGCATTGGAAAAGTAACAGTAGATCAAGTAAGCAATATGGATTCAGTACGGAAGTACCTGCAGGGAACCGACTGTATTGCAGGGGTGTTTGTGCAGTCCACCAAACAGACCATGAGCATCTATGAAGCCAAATCCAAAGGACTTCTAACACCTGGAACGTCACTGGTTTTATTGGAGGCTCAGGCTGCTACTGGATTCATGATCGATCCACTGAACAACAAAAAACTCTCGGTGGAGGAGGCAGTGGCTCAGGGGGTCGTGGGAACTGAATGGCAAAACAAGCTACTTTCTGCAGAGAGGGCAGTCACTGGCTACAAAGACCCTCATACAGAAAACACCATTTCCTTGTTCCAGGCCTTGAAGAAAGATTTAATTGTCAAAGATCATGGCATTCGTCTTCTGGAGGCACAGATCGCTACTGGGGGCATCATTGACCCAGTGTACAGCCACCGTGTGCCTGTGGAGGTGGCTTACCAGAGAGGCTATTTTGATGAAGAAATGAACCAGATTCTTTCTGACCCAGGAGATGACACCAAAGGATTCTTTGACCCAAACACACAGGAAAACCTCACCTACTTGCAACTACTTGACAGGTGTATAAAAGACCCACACACTGGCCTTAGACTGCTTGTTGTTGTGAAAAAGGGAGAGTTTTACTTCTACATTGATGAACGTACAAAGACCATCTTCCAGTCCACTACCACAGACAAGGCAGGGGGTAAATTCCAAGGAAAGAACGTTTCCCTTTGGGATCTCATCCATTCTGAATACATCGAAGAGGAAAAGAAAAGAGATCTGGTTCAACAATTTAAGTCTGGCACTATAACAATTGAATACATCTTGGAGCATGTACTAACTATTATAAGCAAGAAAACCTCCAGTGTGACTGTTACTACTACCTCCACCACCACAACAAAAAGTTCTAGCTTCCGAGGAATAAAAAAGCAAGTGACAGCTCTGAACTTGCTGGAATCTAAAATCATTGATAAAAAAACTTTCGATGACCTTAGCATTGGAAAAGTAACAGTAGATCAAGTAAGCAATATGGATTCAGTACGGAAGTACCTGCAGGGAACCGACTGTATTGCAGGGGTGTTTGTGCAGTCCACCAAACAGACCATGAGCATCTATGAAGCCAAATCCAAAGGACTTCTTACACCTGGAACGTCACTGGTTTTATTGGAGGCTCAGGCTGCTACTGGATTCATGATCGATCCACTGAACAACAAAAAACTCTCGGTGGAGGAGGCAGTGGCTCAGGGGGTCGTGGGAACTGAATGGCAAAACAAGCTACTTTCTGCAGAGAGGGCAGTCACTGGCTACAAAGACCCTCACACAGAAAACACCATTTCCTTGTTCCAGGCCTTGAAGAAAGATTTAATTGTCAAAGATCATGGCATTCGTCTTCTGGAGGCACAGATCGCTACTGGGGGCATCATTGACCCAGTGTACAGCCACCGTGTGCCTGTGGAGGTGGCTTACCAGAGAGGCTATTTTGATGAAGAAATGAACCAGATTCTTTCTGACCCAGGAGATGACACCAAAGGATTCTTTGACCCAAACACACAGGAAAACCTCACCTACTTGCAACTACTTGACAGGTGTATAAAAGACCCACACACTGGCCTTAGACTGCTTGTTGTTGTGAAAAAGGGAGAGTTTTACTTCTACATTGATGAACGTACAAAGACCATCTTCCAGTCCACTACCACAGACAAGGCAGGGGGTAAATTCCAAGGAAAGAACGTTTCCCTTTGGGATCTCATCCATTCTGAATACATCGAAGAGGAAAAGAAAAGAGATCTGGTTCAACAATTTAAGTCTGGCACTATAACAATTGAATACATCTTGGAGCATGTACTAACTATTATAAGCAAGAAAACCTCCAGTGTGACTGTTACTACTACCTCCACCACCACAACAAAAAGTTCTAGCTTCCGGGGAATAAAAAAGCAGGTATCAGCTCAGAATTTGCTGGAATCTAAAATCATTGATAAAAAAACTTTTGATGACCTTAGCATTGGAAAACTCACAGTAGATCAAGTAAGCAATATGGATTCAGTACGGAAGTACCTGCAGGGAACCGACTGCATTGCAGGGGTGTTTGTGCAGTCCACCAAACAGACCATGAGCATCTATGAAGCCAAATCCAAAGGACTTCTAACTCCTGGAACGTCACTGGTTTTATTGGAGGCTCAGGCTGCTACTGGATTCATGATCGATCCCCTGAACAACAAAAAACTCTCGGTGGAGGAGGCAGTGGCACAGAGGGTCGTGGGAACAGAATGGCAAAACAAGCTACTTTCCGCAGAGAGGGCAGTCACTGGCTACAAAGACCCTCACACAGGAAACACTATTTCCTTATTCCAGGCCTTGAAGAAAGATTTAATTGTCAAAGATCATGGCATTCGTCTTCTGGAGGCACAGATCGCTACCGGGGGCATCATTGACCCAGTGTACAGCCACCGTGTGCCTGTGGAGGTGGCTTACCAGAGAGGCTATTTTGATGAAGAAATGAACCAGATTCTTTCTGACTCAGGAGATGACACCAAAGGATTCTTTGACCCAAACACAAAGGAAAACCTTACCTACTTGCAGTTGCTCAACAGATGCATCAAAGACCCACACACTGGATTGACCTTACTGACATTAAGAAAATGAGGAAAACATAAGGGTTTTTTTTAGATAAAAAAAAATGACATTACCACAAAAATAAACCTGATACAATGTTTCTGATTATAATCATGGTTCCAACCATTTTAATACCAAATCTTATTAATACAATTATTAACCATTTATTCTCATATCATTGATCAAGCATTACCTGCTTCCTTACCTTAGACCTTGAGACAATATCTAAATCTTCTTTATGATCATTCCTTTTGTTTCCATTCTGTTTCATCCACTGATCACTGTATTTGAATGTTTCTTATTATAGAATTCTCCCCCCAAAACATTAAGCTGTTTAGGCAACACAGCTACACCCCTGCATTAGTGCACTCCACAATAAGAACTTTAATAATACATCACCACTATGTTACTGCCTAAGAATGCTCCACAGCCAAATAACACCAGGCCACTAACACTGGAGTAGAGTGGGTATAAAAGCTGTGACAAATTGTGCACAGTTATCACCATATTATAATTAATGCTTTTGTAAACCCACTAAATGCACCTGATTAAACAGAGAGTGTAAATCTATGATATATTCACATAAAGTTGGTGTTTTTTATTGCAAAACTTTCCGCTCCATATAAAATATGGCATTTGCAGAGATTTGTGTAATTAAAATGGCAAGATATTATAAAGAATGAATGTAATACAATTATATTTTTCAAAACTGTGAACACTACTGAGTGGGATCTACTTTAATAAAATAATTACATTTAATACACTAATAAACTTTCATTTTTAACCCAGTGGTTAAATGTATTTTGATTTATATTACATGATGTTTTGACTTTGAAAGCATACTGTACCACTGCTGTTTCAGTATAATGATTTTTGTATGTATTGGATATTATACAGAGAGCAGGTTAGAGACCATCTTTATCGATCATAATTTATTTACAGAATCATGCTTTTATGTAGTCACTTTTGAACACGCATTTTGACGTATCTACAAATACATCCCAAAAGCATAAACAAAACACCACATTACATTAATCTAACTTGTCCAGGAGCTGCTGTACATCTTCTTGCCCACGATATATTCGTTTGAGTCCTCTTGGAAGGTAACGGCAGGATGATAGATTCAAGTAGCTAAGAGCTGTAGATTGACCCACTAGTAACCTGTGAAATTTAAATCAATTTTAACGCTCAGTGTTACAAGAAAAAGTACTTCTACAACAAGATATATATATATTATATATATATATATATATAAAGCTGAAAATTGTTAGGAATACATCAAGGTTATACAGGGATTGTGCTGCCTTGTTTCTTTCTTTTCAGCAGCAGCTAATATGTACTTCCACTTGATATTTTTTAAGAGGCAAAAGCCCATTTGTTCATTCATTACTATTTCAATGGTACCTGACTGCATACGATGTGATCTTGGTCCCACTGAGATTCAGAGAATGAAAGGAATCTGCTCCAGTTCCATGAGCCAGATGTCCCATTGCAATCTCCATGTCCTCTTCTGAGAAAGGCTGGTTGGTGAGATCCAGCTCTCGAATACTATGGCTCCATTTCTGTGTCAGCATGTGAATGCCTTTGTTTGATGCAACCATGACCTTGCTATTGAAATACAGCCCCCAGTATAAACATTCCAGACCTAAAACCATTAAAACATGATACGTGAGTACATGATACACAATGAGAATACATACTGTCTTCTTAAGCACAGTTTGGTTTATTTTTCCATATGTTAAAAAAATTTGATTGCATTTTAACCAATCAGTGTGTAAGAAACATACATTGCTCAAGAGTATAAAACTGTAGTGCTTCTTCACAAAAATATATATACAGTTGGTTATATACAGTAATTTAAAATTCACTATACCCTGACATCCATAAATTGCAGGCTCTAAATTTCCTTCGTGAGGACAACGTTAATAAAATGCAGATTGTGTGCTTGTAGCTCCTCTTCAAGACCTGCTACTTACATACATTTGTAATGAGTGGTCATTATGCCAACGCAAGTCTTACTAGCAGGATTTGCATTCAAAGCTTACTGTTTAGTGTGCTACTAATGTAAAAAAAAAGAAAAAGGAAAGATTTGGCAACTCATGGCTTCACTTCTATACCAGGAACACATGAACGGAACACATGAAATTAAGAAAAATGATAAAATCCTCTTAATTATAATTATATAAAAACTATATATAATATAGTTTCATGCAGCTAATATTTAGCTAGATTTTAGAATTTTTAAGCTTAAAAATTGCCCACAATATCTCTTTTCCAGAGTATAAGTATTCAGTAATCAAATTCATGTGTTATGGAGGAAAAAATATTGTCAGGTATCTGCACTGAGGAGAAAATGCAATAATGGAACTCCTTGCTAATGTTCTCCACCTTTACTGCTGGCTCTTGTTTTAAGTGCATACTGACAACTAGTGTATGAATAGCCATGAATAAAAATTACAAATACAATTGTCAGTGCTTTTTTTGTTAACATTTATAATGCAAACATGTGTAATTAGCTGGCACCAATAACATTTACCTTCACAAGGCAGAGCATATAGCCCAGCAGCTGTGATGCGAGAGCATCCCCGCAGGTCCAGTACACGCAGGTTGGGGGAGCCATGCAGAATATTGAGCAGGTCCTGGTCATTCATAAATGAATGAGATGAAGAGGCTATACACAGCTCCTCCAGCATGGGGAAGCCAAGTGTGGAACTGGGTGTATTGCGCATCATTTTGGGAACAGGGTTAATATTCATTAACCTAAAAGTCTAGACAGGGCAAACAAAGGAACAGCAATTGTGTGCATTCAGCTTAAATTAATATTCAATTTCATAAAAATATCATACAGATAATTAATATGAAATGTGGTACAGGAATTTACTGTTTCAGTATGAATTAGCATTACATTACTTTATCACAGGTAAAACTTATTAGGACTAGGGTGTAATTTATCGTGTAATTAACCCTTATATTTTGACTGATTTAGCATAGATTAAATTTGGTTCATCATAAGATTTAATACAAATTAAAGCAAAACAGTCACCTGTGAAATTGTTTAATAAATAATAATGCACTATACCTGTAGCTTGGGACAGCCAAATTGTAAAGCTGGTACACAGATGGGAAGGGGGCAATATCCACAGTCTAACTTAGTATTGATCTCCAGAAACCTGAGATCAGGACAGCAACCTCTCTGAAAACACAAAGCACATTATTCCTTCCATTCACATTTTACACTATCAATGTTGTCATAGCAAAATAAGAAAAATTAGCTTACACACAACGCACTGAGAAGTTTGTCACTTTTTGAGCTGCGTGTAAAGGAAATCTTTCTTAGTTGACTCCCTGATGCCTCGAGAAAAGACAGCAGACCATCATCCTGAAACTATATTGCAAAAGGTAGAAATGTTACAATGAAAAATATACAGTAAATAATAAAAACTGTAAATAATCATTTTATTGGGGTCTGGAAACCTATTACAGAAAATGTACATTATGTAAAATCTAACTGTGCTATAAATGTATATTTCCCTAAAATATTACAGTATGAAGAAAAACAACGCAACAGACATGTGCATTTTCTGACAGTTCAGCTCTTGAACTAGTTTGCCATGGTTTTGTTGCCGTAACTATTAGACCATACTTATTGGTCTGTTAAAACAGTTACAACATGCAGTCATTTCATACATACCTCTGTGTGTTGCACATTTATGCTCTCAAGAGACTGAAAAGCACCTCCAAGATTTTGAAAGGCATCTTTTGTCACACCCATGCAGAATGACAACTCTAGGGACTGGAGATTTGAGCAGGCATTTGATATTGCCTACAATTTACAGTTGAGAAATATTTCATTAATGTATGAATATTTGCATCAGTTAACTCTTTTTTAAAACATAAGCCATTGGACAGGAAAAATACCTGAACAACATAATCAACATGCTTTTTCCAGTGACAGAGCTTGAAATTCCTCAGTTGTGAGAACCTTGAGGAAACAAAATAAAATATTAGATTATAAAGTACAATATATTTCCAAAGTTCTAATAAGCCATAGAGTCATGTAAAGAGTAAAAATAAGTAAAACTTTATATAAAATATACCAGGAAACACACATTATTGAAGATTGGTCTTAAATACCTTACTTAGCATTTTTATCTCATCAAGATTTTCAGCTAATTAATGACTGATCTTTAACTATGGTGCCAAAAATTTTGCTGCTCACTGTACAGTCGTGGCCAAAAGTTTTGAGAATTACATAAATATTGGAAATTGGAAAAGTTGCTGCTTAAGTTTTTATAATATCAATTTGCATATACTCCAGAATGTTATGAAAAGTGATCAGATGAATTGCATAGTCCTTCTTTGCCATGAAAATTAACTTAATCCCAAAAAATCCCTTTCCACTGCATTTCATTGCTGTCATTAAAGGACCTGCTGAGATCATTTCAGTAATCGTCTTCTTAACTCAGGTGAGAATGTTGACGCGCACAAGGCTGGAGATCATTGTGTCAGGCTGATTGGGTTAGAATGGCAGACTTGACATGTTAAAAGGAGGGTGATGCTTGAAATCATTGTTCTTCCATTGTTAACCATGGTGACCTGCAAAGAAATGCGTGCAGCCATCATTGCGTTGCATAAAAATGGCTTCACAGGCAAGGATATTGTAGCTACTAAGATTGCACCTAAATCAACAATTTATAGGATCAACAAGAACTTCAAAGAAAGAGGTTCAATTCTTGTAAAGAAGGCTTCAGGGCATCCAAGAAAGTCCAGCAAGCACCAGGATCGTCTCCTAAAGAGGATTCAGCTGCGGGATCGGAGTGCCACCAGTGCAGAGCTTGCTCAGGAATGGCAGCAGGCAGGTGTGAGCGCATCTGCACGCACAGTGAGGCAAAGACTTTTGGAAGATGGCCTGGTGTCAAGAAGGGCAGCAAAGAAGCCACTTCTCTCCAAAAAAACATCAGGGACAGATTGATCTTCTGCAGAAAGTATAGTGAATGGACTGTTGAGGACTGGGGCAAAGTCATATTCTCCGACGAAGCCCCTTTCCGATTGTTTGGGGAAAAAGGCTTGTCAGGAGAAGAAAAGGTGAGTGCTACCATCAGTCCTGTGTCATGCCAACAGTAAAGCATCCTGAGACCATTCATGTGTGGGGTTGCTTCTCATCCAAGGGAGTGGGCTCATTCACAATTCTGCCCAAAAACACAGCCATGAATAAAGAATGGTACTAAAACACCCTCCAACAGCAACTTCTTCCAACAATCCAACAACAGTTTGGTGAAGAACAATGCATTTTCCAGCACGATGGAGCACCGTGCCATAAGGCAAAAGTGATAACTAAGTTGCTCGGGGACCAGAACGTTGAAATTTTGGGTCCATGGCCTGGAAACTCCGCAGATCTTTATCCCATTGAGAACTTGTGGTCAATCCTCAAGAGGCGGGTGGACAAACAAAAACCCACTATTTCTGACAAACTCCAAGAAGTGATTATGAAAGAATGGGTTGCTATCAGTCAGGATTTGGCCCAGAAGTTGATTGAGAGCATGCCCAGTCGAATTGCAGAGGTCCTGAAAAAGAACGGCCAACACTGCAAATACTGACTCTTTGCATAAATGTCATGTAATTGTCGATAAAAGCCTTTGAAACATATGAAGTGCTTGTAATTATATTTCAGTACATCACAGAAACAACTGAAACAAAGATCTAAAAGCAGTTTATCAGCAAACTTTGTGAAAACTAATATTTATGTAATTCTCAAAACTTTTGGCCACGACTTGACTTAAGACTGAATACTTTTATCACTGACCTGTTCTGTGTTAGCCAGTCTACAGTGTTCTTAATCTTCTGTGCAGTTCCAGGTAACTGACTCTTACCAGGTTCAATCCAGCAGTAGCCAATGGACACACTGGACCAAAGAGCGGGTAAAGAAGCAGCGCGATTCCACAGTCGACAAACTCGACCAACCCTTTCAGAGAATTATAGTTCAATGAATAAATGTTTCATAATGCACATATTACAAGTAAACAGAAAATGACATCCAGATATTTCAACCACCTGTAACACATATTGCCATTCACATACAAAAGCCATAAAGTTGAAAAGCCTGGCCTCACCTGCAGAGAAATGGTATAGCACCATCTTGAAGCACTACCAGTTCAAAAATCTTAACTAACACTTCTACTGGCATTCTCTGACCCCAGTCAAGGCCCTGTGCAGTGTCTGATTCCTCCAAATCAGCATCATTACCTAAAACCTCTTCAGTGACTTTAGTGACTCTGGATTTTGTAGGTTCTTTTTTCCTCCTTACTGATGTGGTCTTTCTTTTGGCCTTTTTCCTCTTGCAACCTTTCCGCTTAGGTTTCCAAACACTATCAAACTGGCTAACGTTTGATATTATCAGAAGCATATCCTCAGCATGCTGTACAGTGTAATTAGGTCTCTGAACTCGTTGGATCTTTTTCTTCTTTTTTCTCTTCTCACCTTTGAGTGAAGTAGCCTTCCTTTTCATTGTTGCTTTTTTCTTGTCAAGTTTGGTATTTTTCTGACCTGTTCCCGTACTGACATGTTGTGAAGATGGACCACCCTTATCTGCGATCTCATGTACCTCAGAATTTGCTAAATCTTGATGAGAATTATCCATTCCTGGTTAAAATGGAAACGGGAAAAGCATACAGGTAGATTTTAGAGAATAGAGATATAGTAAGGTTTTATAATGATGCTTCATTGAAATTGCATCATAAATAATATAGATTTATATACGTTATACTACAGTTGCGCATATATATATATATATATATATATATATATATATATATATATATATATATATATATATCACAAATTACATTACATACAAAGCAATATGTTTTAAAAAGTCTTTTAACAAAATTTAACATTTAATGGACGGAATCTTCTTTGTAAACGCTTTTAACAATTTCCGAGAGAGAGACAGAGACAGAGACAGAGAGAAAGAGACAGATAGAGAGGGGATAGATAGATAGATAGATAGAGAGAAAGATAGATAGATAGAGAGAAAGAAAGATAGATAGATAGAGAGAAAGACAGAGAGAGAGAGAGAGAGAGAGAGACAGAGAGACAGAGAGAAAGCGTTTGTAATCCAAAATTTACACACAACTGACAAGTGTGACGTGTCGTTATTAATGCCATAAAATGTAATACTGATTATAACTGGTTTTAAGTCTAACTACTATAGCTAGCTTGTCTACATGCCCAAAGCTTATTATTAGCAGCTATTACATACCTGTTTTTACTGATACGGCTCTTTATCATAACACTTTTTATCTTGTGGACTTTGGGCTTCTTTAAATTTAACAATCGATTCTTTCCTTCAGCAAATCTTTCTGAAGGAAAGAATATCGCACAAGATTTCTTTGTTGTTTCTGTTTCCTACATCCCATAATGCTCTGTAAAGCCCATCTATTTGGAACCAATCAGGTCCTCCGCCTCAGAATCAAACAGCCAATCAAATGCTGAGCCCTGCATACCAAATCCCAACAGTTTTCTATCCTTATCCTTATTCTTCTTACCAAGGAAATGTAAGTGGAAAACAAGCGCTCATAATTTGTACGAGGGACAAAAAACACGAGGTGAGAACATATTTATTATTTTTTAAGTATTATTTTTGTTTTATGTATTATTTTATGTATGTTGTCTTCTTACAACGAGTGTGCTCCTTAGCATGCTAAGTGGCTATAGGCTGTATGTATTAGCCACTTAGCATGCTAAGTTCGCCTTTGGCTCAGGCTTGCATTAGCTTGCAAGCTAACTTATGGTACATAATGTAACTCACTCCACATATACTGTTTTTTGTAAACGCTATGTTGAACTTTTCATTGAGGAAAAATAATATTTTGTTATTTATTTTTACTTTGAAGAGTCTCATCTTTAAATCTTTCCTTATAACATCCTGCTCTGTATTATTCCTTACTCCCAATAAAGTGCTGTTAAATTCCAGTCTGATTTGTCATAATTTACTATAAATTATATACACAATGTTAATATAGACACGTAAACATTTGTATAGCATTCAGTCACAATCTAAGCCCAGGCTTCTAATAAAATTATATAGAAATGTTTTATTAAAAAAATGTGATTATATTGCTTTAACATTTATGAAAAGAGTCTCAGCTTTCAGCACTTTATAGTAGTCTGTTCTCTGGGACAGAATGAGATTCAGGACCTATAATAACTTTGTTCTGGTTTCTCTGCAACATGAAAAGATTCTTTTGTGTCTTATTAACTTCCAAGAGTGAAAATAAGAGAGTTGTGAAGAAACGACTTGTCTTGAAAAAGACATCCCACACCATTAAACAATATAAAAAATAGTTGCTGTGGTTGATGCTTTACAAAATATCATGGATATCATTATGGATGTTTATCTTTTACAGCATGCCCTGCAACAACAAACTGCCTAGCCTGATTCAAAGCTCATATTTGTATACAAAATATAGTATATTCACTTAAACCTTTCAAAAAAAAAGTCAGTTCAGGTGGTTATTTCAATGGATATACAGGTGAAGTATAGAGGTTTATTAGCTCTTACATGTTGAGAAGTGTGTGAGGTAATTGACCTTTTACACACTTTCATCACACTGTTAAACCGCTGCATTCTTGTTCGGTCTTTGTTCATTGTACCTTGACACTTTACGACTTTTGATAAATTATACCAACCTCATTATAATATCCTCTTTTGTATGTTGAGAAGTATTTGAAAAAAATTCATAAAACAATAGAGCGGAGTGTATTGTTGGTGTTATTCACTGCAGGACCGGTTTTAGGGTGATCCAGTGTGATCTGTTGTTGGGACAGTGTACTTTTTTTTGTGTATTATTGTTTTTGTTGTGTGAGATTCCCTCTAATCTTAAAGCCGGCCCTTCAGTTAAAAACCCAACTATGTGTTTCTGGCTCTTAGTTCTGAAAAACTTATCTGACCTTTATTTGGAAGATTTTTAACCTCCAGATGATTAAATTTTCCTACCCAATCCACCACACTTCTTTGTGCAGCTATGGAGGACCTTCAAGACTCCAGTTTCAGTGTTCCTAGTGCTATGAGTATCGCTGATGAATTGAGTGAGTAGTTATCTTTATCCCCTTTTGTAATATTTCATTTTGGCTAGTATCTGTCTGTATGTATGTATGTGTATATTTCTCTGTGCGTGTGTATATTGTTATTGTTTACCTCCTTGGTTAAAAGTTTGCATACATGTCTAAAGACTTGGAAGCCAAGTGTGATTTCCTCACAAAGTTGCTGGATATGTGCCATCATCAATTTGACTTCTAATGAGATACTTTAAAAATGTCCAACATGTTCCCATAATTTTTATTTTTATTTTATTGTTTCACTTTTAGAGGTAACTAAATGCTTGAACATGACTTGGTACACCTACAAAACAGAAACATGTTTATCTTCAGGGAATTCTTAATTCAGAGCTTTATACAGACTAGTATGAAATTTAAAAGCAATTAGCCAAAAATATGTAAAATATAGACACACACATACATTTTAATGCAACACATTAAAAAATTTTTTCAATATCCTTTTTTAAAAAAAAACAAAAACTTTTGATTTATATGATATATATGTTCTATTGTAGAGGATGATTTCTACTTCAACCTTTTGGATGACTTCCTTGGATCTCAGACTGGCGAGTCACTGGAGTTGGATGAAAAGCTCTGCACAAACCGGCTTCTGGTGCAAGTCGGCGTATTAAGAGAGGACAATAATGCTTCATGGGTGAACATTACAAAGTGGCTTCAGAAGATTTTTCCAGTATTTCAATCTGCAGATTTTCGAGGTTTGATTGAAAGGAATACAGAAACAGCTATGAGCTTAACCGGAGATGCCAGAGAGAGCTTTTTCGCGTCAAATGTTAACTTTGAATTTGTGGGACCAATATGCGATAGCATTGGCATCAGCAGACCTGATTTGCTTGAAATGTCTGATTTTTCTGACCGTGCAAAGTTAACAGAAGTTACAAATGGTCTGATACTAGAACTGACCAGCTTCATTGAAAGAGAAAAACTTGACCCAGTTGTTCTGGTGTCATGGCTTTGTAATTTTGACCCTGCATTCTGCAGTGATGGTAAAATCCATAAAGCCAATAAACTCCTTCAGGCAAGTCTGGAAAGGTTCAGGATGCAGTGTCGAAAAAATCAAACCAGAAGATACCGGAGCAGTGGATTGTACGATGAATTTCTTCGGAGTCCATTTCATCTTATCTCTGATCTCAAGGATGACTCAGAATACAGGAGTGTGTCGGTAATCAAAGGGCATTTGAAAAGAAAGCGTCTTCACGTTCAAAGGATCCAAAATATTCCACTGGACAAGATCAAGGATGAAAGTGAATCGTTTAATTTCTCATACTTCCGCCCTGAATACAATCCAAAGCCACATTGCTATACTGAAAACAGCCCAAAGCTGGAATGTGACAATGACTCTGACCAGACATTCCAACCAAGAGAAGTGAAGAAGGAAGATTATCATTGTCAGCCTGCTGAGCCTAAGTCTGACTTGGAAGACAAGACCCAGGTTGATACAGGAGATTGTTTATCCATCCTCGATGTCTCTGTGCTGTCTTTGCAAAAACTTACAGAAATGTATGGAGGGAGAACTGATGGGGCCAATCTGGTGTCTATGGATCTCCTCAAGAATCAGTATGCTCTGATGCTGAAAGAAGATCTCAGCATGCAGTCTCTGAATGAAAAAGTCTTGGCCTATAACTCGGCTGGAAAAGAACCTGTGCTACCACCGCCTTTGAATTTCCTTCACTGCAACACTCATTTCCTTCTCAATTTTATTGATGCTGTTGAGAAGCAAATCATGTCATTTGAAAGAGAAATTGTGAACACTACAGGGGATCAGCTTGGGCGAGACAAAAACCCCAAATTTAACGGTTTTTTAAACTTCAATGAGAGTGCCGTCACTCGGTACATTAACATGGCTTGTGAAATCTTGTGTCCAAGAGGAGAAAGCAACAATAATTACAGAAGGCACTGGCTTGCCTTTTGCATTGAGAGGAAGAACCCTTCTAGGCTACCTGTCAATCAATCTAATAGGTTCATTAACTATTTTGAGGCAGCAGCTGCGCTTGTTCACCATTACAGTGACGTTGCACTGTTTGTGTCTGACCTACAGCTACTTAAAGATGATGCAAATATTTTTCTAGAGAGCATTAATTCTGATGCTAGCGATGAGGCTATACAGGCTCTCGTCTGTGTTGTGGCTGTAGTGTATTGTAAAGTCTTGGGGCCCTTTTGGCAGCTCCTGAAGAGTGACGCCCAGTACGTGTTGTTCAGCAAGTACCTTTACTGCCTTTATGAGAAGCTTCTAGAGTGGTCCAGGGATGCATCTGTTCTCTTGCAACCCGAGGCCGTGACAAATGTGTTTCTCCAGGTTCCAATGCAGGAGAACAGCTTTCCTGGTGTATTTTCCTTCTGCCATAGAAATGCAAATAATCAATATGGTGCTCTAATGAAGGAATGCCTACAGAGGATGATGAAGTTCATTGCTGCTGTAATGGAAGAAAATCTCAAAGACTTCTTACCAGGAGGCAAGTACTGCAAAGATCATTCTGGGGAACTCATGGAACAGTTTGCTAGCTGCACGTTGTCCCAGCTGATGGGCGAGTACCCGTTTGGTCATGCATACTCCTACAACAAAAACAGGCCGGATAAATCCCAAGTGCAGCCTGAGGGTAATACAGAAGACCATTCGGATGGTGACGGTGTTATCTACAGGGCTCCAGCTGTCAAGAAACGTTCAAAGCCTTATGTCATGTTTGACAGGGCGAATTTGCGACCATTGAACAAATTAAAAAAGAAAAGAAAATTGAACAAGTTGTCGTGTAATTTGAAAATGCAAGACCAGAAGTACAGGAAAACCATAATTGCTTCAGTCACAAAAAACGGAGGCCCATGTAAAAGCATTCAAGATGTCGATCAGTTGCTTTTGAGAATGGAAGGGGCACACCATTCTCAAAAGCGAGAGGCTGTCCGTTCAGAGTTAAACTACCAAAAGTTTGTCGTTGGGTGCCGAGACAAACGGCTGAACCGTTTAGGTTTCTCTCTGTCAGACCTGGTCAACAAACTAAAGGCCATCTTGCCTTGCGATAACCAGTCCACAAGCTTAGTAACAGAGCCGACTGGAAATGTCGTTGGGGGTGAAGCGAGTTCAGGTATTTCACAATTTACACCACAAGAACAAACTGTGAATCAACCATCTTCACCTTCCAATAATAAAATAGATATAAATAATAAAGACAACTGAGTAATCTTTCAGAGTTACAGAGAGAAAGTGTTTGAGTTTTCACCTGATTCATAGATTTTTCCATTATTTTTCATTTATTTCCATATTACCATCCATCATGGTTTCATTCAATGTTTTGTTTTCTAGTCTGAAAAAAAAAAACTCACAATACTTTTAAAAATGTGTCTAATTGATTTTTATCGAGTTTGTTATAGTAAAGTTATTCAGTTGTGTATAATATGCATTTATTTTTATAGCTTGGTTTAAAATAAACTACTATATCCCTCACCTTTCTCTAGTGTCTGTGTATTCTTTCCACATTCAGATTAAACTTGGATTTTTCAGATACTTTTTGTGCTATTATTATTATTATTATTATTATTGTTGTTGTTGTTGTTGTTGCACAATGTATTAAACAAAAAGTGTATGTTAAGGTATAGATATTGGTTAAAAAGAATCATATTTTATAAAATTGATATAAATGTTGAAGTGTCTTTTTGAGGTCTCCTGTTGATTACAGGTTTTTGGATGTGTGTAGATAAGTTTTTTGTAGTACTTAACATAAAAAAAAATTCAAATACAGAAATATATTAATGGAAATGTATGTTTCTTCTTGCAGTAAGCAGCATTGTCACTTTATTGAAATTCAAGCACCTTCTTCATCACTGTGGTATATGGATGTGTATTGAACTTTTTTATTTTCTTTAATCAGAGGAATACAGCTATAAGATAGATACAGTATGTGGTGGAATAATGCTGCTGTCTCGCACGTTTTGGTGGCCTTGTTCGGAATGGGATCGTGGATAGCTGTAAACTCGTTTTGGGTGGAACTGCCTGTGGTAGTAAACACTTTGCCAGAAGGTAAATCACTTTTCTGCATTAGAAACAATCATAATAAAATGCAAAAAAAAAACAATGAGTAACTTCTAAAATCAGTACTTTGTAACCCTTAACTGGGTTAAACTAATTTTTATTCATATGAGTACAGTTTTTTTTTTTTTTTACAGAATGTACAAAGCCAGAAACCTGATGAAATCTATTATTCTTTTCTGTTTTGTAGGATGGAATTTGCCAGCCTATCTCTCAGTGCTTATTGCCTTTGGTAATGTGGGTCCACTGGCTGTCACTTTAACACACCACTTTGCTCCAGGTTTACTGAATGAGCGTGCTCTCATTCACTCTATACAAGTCCTGGCAGTAGTTGCTTCAGCCTTTCTCGCCCTCTTCTGGTCAGAAGTGGTAACAGTTGCTGGTGAACCAAGATCCGTGGCCTTTCTGCTTCTTTCTGTGGTGCTGTCAACTGTGTGCTGCACCTCCAATGTGACCTTTTTGCCCTTTATGTTCCGTTACCCTCCACAATACATCCGGACGTTTTTCGTTGGCCAAGGGCTCAGTGCACTCTTTCCCTGTATCGTGGCCCTTGGACAGGGTGTAGGGAAGGTCGAGTGCATTAAGACAGAAAATGGCACTAAGACTCGTTATCTTAAAGAGAACTTCCCAGCCCAGGACTTCTTCTGGTTCCTGTTTGTGATGCTAACTATCTCTTCACTCTCCTTCCTGGCTATGATGTACACATTTGCAACATCTTTTGAAGCAGAAGTCAGTCAGGTCGCAGAGCAAGTGACTGAGAAATATCAAGGACCAGAGGAACACCCATTACAAAATGAAGAATCTCCAGTGTCGGAGGAACACGATGAAGTGGAGAAAATTAACCCTGCTGTGTCCTTCTGGACTTTACGCAATATCTACCTGCTCATTTTGCTTGGAGTCTCTACTGCTTTGACTAATGGGGTTTTGCCATCAGTTCAGAGCTTTTCCTGCCTGCCGTACGGTCCCATGGCTTTTCACCTCTCTGTTGTCTTGGGAAACATCGCAAATCCTCTGGCTTGCTTTGCAGCCATGGCTGTTCTGCTAAGGTGGGTTCAGAAAAATGTTTGACTTTGTGATCTGTCTGCTAATACAAAGTTTACACTGAAGAAGTAAAATATATAGATTGTGCCAAGTTTATCAATTAATTTTACCTATACATTTTCACTAATATGTATGGAAACTTTTCTCTTAGGTGAAAAAGCTTATAGCAACGAGGAAAGTAGTGTGACTGATTTCACATATATTCGTTAATTACCTCAAGTAACAAAGTGGTCAACTACTCTATGCTAAGCTAATTTTATACCACAGAACTTTAGAATTTTTTATTCTTATTGACCAGAAAGTGTGTATTTATTTTCATTGTTAAAATGTTTGCACACATTCTAATAAATGTAGCAATGCCTACACAGGGACTTGTACAGTGAACACACCACATAATTTATGGAAGACGTAGCAAGTGATACTGCTTTGTAACATGCATGCCATGTTTATCCATTTAATGTTATACTGTAGGTCTAGTGTTGGCCTTAGTTTTATGTCACTTGGAGGAGGACTGTTTGCTGTCTATCTGCTGGCTCTGGCTGCCCTTAGTCCATGCCCACCCCTCTTGGGAACACATGCAGGAGTGGCCATGGTGGTAAGTGATGATAATTTTATATAATATCTCTTTTGATTTGTTCAAATTTCTCTTCTCTTCTCTTATAATAAATATTATACGCAGTAGCGTGTTTACCAAAGCACGCATTTGTGTGGGGCCAAACGGGTTCGTACTGGCCACGAACGGTTAACCCATTTAATGATTGTTTTTGACATAATTTATTAACGTACAGGCCAGACACATAGAAAGAATCAACCATGAAGCTTAAAAATGAAAGAAATCAAATCAAATAAATAAATACTTAAAGTTGGCCAAAACTTACATCATCCCTGAAAATGGAGGATATAATTAATGATTTTGCTGAAGCCAAAACCAGAAAGGTTCAATTCAGGTGAAAAGACTAGTTTTTTTTTAATATGTAAGACAACAGACAAAATAAGTATCTAAGGTAAAACCAAGAAAAGACACTAATTTTGTATTAAAAAAAAAAGGATTCTGTATCATTTTCAATGAGACAGTGGACACTATATTTTCGTAAAATGTTACCTAACTAACAATTTTGTGAGGTGTTGCACAGTTCAAAGTAAAATATGTCTGGTTTATATTTTGTCTCACTTTATTCTATATACTCAATATTATCCTTGTACAAATCAAAGAAAAATTTTATTCAATGTTGGGGCATGAAGGCCCCAGGTCCTCACTTTGCTTGGGGCCCCCAAAATGGTAAATATGCCCCTGATTATACGCTATGTTTTTCAGTCTTGTATAAACCTTTAAAACTTGTTTAAATCTAAAATCAGTGCATTAGATGTTAAAAAGAATGATATAAACATTTGAACTAAATCACCTACTCTTTAGAAACCAACCGTGATGAATGTATTATTTTGCTAGATCTATATGATGATGTTAAATAGATGCCTGAATGTTGTTGTTTCCACAGGTGATCTCATGGATCATCTTCACAGGCTTGTTCTCGTATGTGAAGGTGGTGGTTAGCACTCTTCTTCATGAGGCAGGACACACTGCTTTGCTCTGGTGTGGAGTTTTCATCCAGGCCGGCTCTCTCATCGGAGCACTCACTATTTTCCCGCTAGTGAGTGTGTACCAGGTGTTTCAGCGAGCTCAGGACTGTGTGAACACCTGCAGCTAGCACCAGTGTCAGCATTTAATCACATTCACTTTATGACTTTATGTAGTGAGTAGAATTACATGTGGGATTGAAATGGAAGTTTCAGTGTTTGTAGTATGAAGGAGATAAATGTATCAGCCTGAATGCAGAGCCTTTGCAATCATAAAAGTAAATACACATGTACATCTAAAAACAAATCAAATGTTTCATCCACACAAGCATGAATTCATTCCTGAGGTAGTGGAAACATTGACGATACAACAAATATATCTGAAGGTGTTGAGTAATTGTTTTGCAACTTTGAACCTAGATTTACAGTAATATACCCCAAGGGACACACAAAAAATGCCCCTCCAAGTTTTGTGAAGTCTGTTACATATTTTATAGCTCAAAACGAAAACATGTCCATAGACTAAAAAGAATACACACACACAAAAAAAAACATCGGATCATTCCTCCCCAATAGATTTACAGGCTTTGCAACAATCCTTAGAAGATTTACTTAGAAGAAATGAATATACGTTTCTACATCCTTAAATGAAATCCGAAAATACCAGAGCATTCTGTCTTTAATCCATTAAGCTTCAATTGTTTCATCAGTTAAATCAGTTGCGATTAATTCATCATTCCACACTGCATTGTTAGATTCTTCACCTGTACTACACATTAAACTTGAATATATTATTAAAATTAAAACTGATTAGCTTTGTGGTAACTTTAATTTTCATTATAATTATTTGATCATATTAGTTTCAAGTCATGTTTGAGTTGTTATTATTTAATTTTTGAGGGCATTCATTTTAACATGTTCTAAAATAACTAGAGGAATCTTATGCAACTCTAATTCTAATTGAATTTATGGATAATTATAAGAATAATACACTGCAATGTTGAGCACTTTTCTTGTTGAAAAATGATATTAAGATGCAACTAATATATGAAGATTTATACAAATTTACTCATTTAGACTAAAAACTCTCTCTTTTTAGGTTGACTAATTAATATATGCATAATCAATAGGTTCATTTTTGAGACCAATAATGTTGAATTGAAAAGCTGATTCAGCTTATGACAAATGGTTACAAAATGTTAGAAATTCTTTAAAATATTTTCTCTAATATTTAGAGTATATTTAGTGTATAACCAAAGGGCTTAAACACCTTTATCTGTGAATCTGATGAGTTTTTTCTGATGTCTTCATAATAGCTGACTGTAGTGATTGAATTATGTTTCTTACATAATTATTAATGAAACTGGATTACTGTGTACAATATTAAAGAATGAAGGTTTTCCTCGAATATTGTCCTTCTTTTATGGTTTCTGGTAACATTTTGTCTTGTCTGACATCTCATCTGTCTCTTCAAGGAGATTTAATAAAGGGTTTGTGTGTGCACTGCAAAATGTTATAGTTGTTTATGGAAGTGAAGGAATTTGGCTTACAAAATCTTTGTTACATAATGCAGCCACAGTTTAAGGGATCACAGGTAAAGGGTTAATCTGGTTAAAATTTACCAAGGTTAAAATTTAAGGTTCAACAGTGTTTGTTGTGCTGTTTGCATTTTTTTTTTAACAAAACAGCATATCTTACCCCGTGTATAAGCTGTAATGTTTTGTTGCCATTATATGTTATATTTGCCCTCTCTACTATAAAGCATAAAGGGTCATTGCTTCAAGGGTTTAAGTAATGCAAGTGAACTATCTTTGTAGTAAGTTAAGAAATGCTCTATCATTTCAATCGTTAGCTTTTCTGAATTGCTTCCTAAAAAAACATTTGTTTCTAGAGATTGTGCATTTCTGTAAATCCTTTATATTGGTTTTAATCTCGAGTGGAAGTATAATTAAGGGTGTGCACCTTTTGATAAAACATCAACAGGTGGGTCATCATGGTTGGTCTGTGGATGCACACCTACAATCTCAAGCAAACATTTAACAAACACTTCACAGTTGCCAGATCAAACTGACTGACTAACGAGTGAGTATCTAACCTTTAGCATTTTATATGTAAGCACAATTATTGAACATTTAAAATTAATTTTAATAGAGAAATGTTTACTCTGTGCAATAATTACACTCAAATAATATCTATTTAGCTAAAGTGTTCCATGTGTCAGTAGTGTTCAGAAAGTTGAAAACTTAATAAAGGTTTATTGTGTGTATGATTACATTGGCTTTTGCACCTGGGCTGTGTTACACATTTGTTGAGCTGATTAGCAGACTACTGAATCTGTACTGATTGTCTGCAGGCATAATGAAACACATCTTCCTGACATTGTTACAGTCTAATCAGACACAGATATCTGTAAGAGTGGATTTAAAATCACTTTCTAACAGTCTAGTAATAGTCAAGTACAGATTTTTTCTACACATTGAATCTACTCATGAAATGTTTTTTTGATTTCCAAATTCTGTCACAGTGACAAATCATAATGCAAACCTCCTTTTTTTTCTTTTAATTTGTAAGGCTTATAAATAATGCACTAGAATCTAATTTCATTAAAATGGCTTCCATGAGTGGAAAATTAAGGAATAGCTATTTATATTTTTGTAAGCATTTAACTGAGTGTAATCTATTGATTATTTTGTAATGTAAATGTGTCAGTGATGTAATTTTTTAAACACTTTTAAACAGGGTTTACCGGCTATAAAGGTTTTTAGAAATTCTGAGTTAACCCATAGGGAAATAGACTAATAATTCACCAAGTCTTCTAATAATTTACTAAGTACATGACTCTGGGCTATTTTTTTATTTATTTTTTTTGTGTACCTTACTCATTTTATTCCACAATTTGTTCACAATTGGGTTTTTTTGCATCTTGCTTTTGATGTGCTTATAAAACTTATTTGTTTGATACTATTATATCTGTTAGAAACTCCAGACAAATCAAGGCCATGTCTCTCCTCACTCATGTCTTATCCTGCCTGTTTGGAATGGGCTCCTGGGTGACCATTTGTGGGCTGTGGGTTGAACTGCCCCTCATCGTCCCTCAGGTGCCTGAGGGCTGGTACCTTCCCTCCTATCTATCCATCCTGACCCAGATTGCTAATGTTGGTCCTCTGTTTGTCACTCTGATGCATCAATTCCAACCAGGAAAGCTCAAAGAAACCACTGTGATCTACGTCATTGTCAGTTTCGGGACCCTCACAAGCTTCCTCTTAGCTTTCTTCTGGAAGGAGACCGTTATTATACAAGGAGTCGAGCGCAGCATTTATCTCCTGATCCTGACCTTTTTCATATCTACTGTGGACTGCACCTCTTCAGTGACTTTCTTACCATTCATGATGACGCTCAAGTCAGTGTATCTCACCACCTATTATATAGGTGAAGGTTTGAGTGGACTGGTCCCAGCTGTAGTGGCCCTGATTCAAGGAGTAGGTGTCATGCAATGTGTCAATGGCACCCAAAACTTAAATCTCAATAAAACAATCAATGGGTCTTTGGACTCGACTTATTACCTAATACCGCACTACTTACCAGCCAATTTCTCAGCTAAGGCTTTCTTTTTCTTCCTGGCAGCCATGATGTTTGTCTGCTTGGTAGCTTTCTTTCTTTTGAACAACCTTCCAGTAGTGGCTCGAGAACACTCAGTGAATCTCAAATACCAAGGTGCTGTTAGAAAGACAGACTTTACAAAGAAAAACAAAACACCAGAACAGAAGCCCATGATGAATTCTCTAAATCGCATCCAGAAGTTCAGGGGGATGTTTGGAAAGGGAACTTACAGTTGGGCACAAATTTTCTACATCTTCTTCATCCTGGCCTGGGTGAATGCTCTGACCAATTCAGTGTTACTATCAGTTCAGTCTTACTCATGCCTACCTTATGGAAACCGCGCTTATCATTGGTCTGCTACAATGGCCTCCTTAGCAAACCCAGTGGCCTGCTTCATTGCCATGTTTTATGCTCAAAGGTGAGTGACCATATTTTTATAGTATTTGTTGATGGCAAAAAAAACAATTTGAGATTTAATAGAATTTTATGAGCCTCCAAAAATAATTACATACACTACCAGATTTTAACAAACATTGAACCCAAGTTCTTTCCATGTTTAAAGGTCTTTGGTGGTGATGGGGATTCTGACTGGTTTTGGCTCCGTTCTTGCTGTTTATATCATGGCCATGGCAGTGCTAAGTCCCTGTCCACTGCTGGTAAACCACATTTCTGGAGCCGTTCTTATAGTAAGTAATGTGTTACATAAAGTATATTTGAATATAAACCTCTTACTTCTGCAAGTGAGGCTTATTTTGTTTGTACTAACCTGGGAAAATCTATAATATAGCATATCTTATGTAGTACATCATTTATATCTGAATCCCAAAATAGTTATTAGTAGTTATTGTTATAAATAACTAGTCACATTAGCATCTTTTACTCCACTGATCTCTTTTCATGCTAACACCAGTGAGGAAATAGTAGCTGACAAAGGTCGCTGGTACAAAGCCTTCCAATATGAGAAAATCATGACTTTTACTGTGCTAGCAAGGTTTGCGCAGACTAACTTGGATGCATTATCGTATTTGTTCAGTTATAAGTTAGAAGTTATCTATAAAAAAAAGCTAAAAAAATGTATATATTTTTTATCGATACTACTAATGCTTGAATATGTAACTGAAAGAAAAACCTACATTTTGGTTAAACCAGAATTCAGTGAAATTGATGGATTTTCCCAGGCTGCCACTCATATATGTAATATAAATACATGTTATATATCAGTTTAATATTTATAACACTCAGTTTAAAGTGATTAAATCATGTTCATCAATTTCTTTCTACAACAGGTGGCAGCGTGGACATTTTTTGTTTTCACACTGTCCTATGTAAAGGTGATGATTGCATTGATCTTGCGTGATGAAGGTCACAGCGCTCTCGTGTGGTGTGGCGCAGTAGTGCAGTTGGGTTCACTACTTGGAGCTGTGATCATGTTCCCTTTAGTTAATGTGTATGACCTTTTCTCTTCAGGAGACCCATGTAGCACCAGGTGCTAACGTCAGTATCTAGTATAATATGTATATCACTATCACCAATAACTATTTTATATATAAATGGATATAAATGCAATACAACGACAAGGAATTAAAAAGGAATGAAGTGCTTTCGTATTAATGAGTCTGCCTTTTGCTATTAAATAATTCAATGTGACCACTTGGTGGCGCTGTCTCCTGTATTTTTAATTTCTTTTAGCCTTATAGTTTAGATTTTTTTTTTGGCATTTCAAGACATATTTTTTTAGGACAAAATGTATGCAAAAACGAGATCGTTGAAATAAATCCAAGAGGAAATTGGAAATTATTTGCCTTATGCCTAATATTTATTTGCCTAATATTTAATTTTTAATTTATTATTAATTTATAATTAATATTTTATTTAAACAAATTTAAAGCAAATTTCTAAAATAAATAAATAAATAAATAAAATTAACACATTTCTTAAGGGCTTATAGATAGATAGATAGATAGATAGATAGATAGATAGATAGATAGATAGATAGATAGATAGATAGATAGATAGATAGATAGATAGATAGATGGATAGATGGATGGATGGATTTCTTTAAGGGCTTATAGCATTATATAGATAGATAGATGGATGTCCCTTTGTTGATTTACAGCAACACAATATATTTGTTTATCCATTTTTAAGATAAAATATCAAAACTACCAAAATGCACTTTACCAGTCTGATCAATATTTTCTGTATAAACATTCAAGATTATTGCTTAGGAAAATACTACTACTACTACTACTAATACTACTACTACTACTACTACTACTACTACTACTACTACTAATAATAATAATAATAATAATAATAATAATAATAATAATAATAACCAACCTAAAATTAAACAGAACAAAAGAAGGCCTAAGGAACCTGCTGCAAGCTACTAATAGTGCTATTATTTCTGGCTCATGGCTCTAATGATAACACAGTCAGGGCAGGTTCTGTCACCATGGCTGCATCTGTCAGTGGGGATTCATACCCATGGAAAACATGCCTGTTGTACTGGCAGGTGTCACAGGGGTCTTGGCACAGGTCCTGAGCTCAACAGCTGTTTTTCTGGGGCTGCACTTGTCCTGATCTCTTCTTCCTGGTTCTTTGGGCACCAGACATTTCTCTCCGCTCCACAATAATGGCACCAGATTTAGTTGTACACAAGATGACACAGTAGTGATGAGAGGATCTGGCACATTCTCCTGAGGATGGGCGCTATTGTTTTTCTCCCCACATGTTTGTTGTTATTGTGTCATTCATGTTTGTTTGTGTATGTTTTTACCAGCAGATGTATGTGTGAGATGAAATTCACTCAACACAGAGTGAAGATCTTATCTAGCAAACTAAATGCAAACGTAAAGTCTTAAATTCTTTTCAACATTCTTCTACATTTTAGTTTTTCACAATATAGTGGCAATATTTTAAGCATTTTTTAAATATCTGTAATATTGTAATGCTTGTGTTATTGGAGTGGATAATAGAGTTAAAATGGCTTAGAATTTTTATATTTATATAATAAAATGAATATCAATTGATGCATCAAGCTAATCTATAAATTTACGAACATATACATTTTCAACAAAACAAGGAATGCTTACCTTTAATAGTTTATCATGACTCAAGAAAGAGAAAATACAGTAAGCAGGAGACTTTTTTCCTTTATTAATCTCTTAAAATTAAGAAAAAATATCTCTTAAAAAATTCTTTGTACTTAATTGATTGTGGTGTCAAGTTTTTCATGTACATTTCAAAGAGAAATAAATCAAGCAATACTTTTTGTTTTTTTAAATTATTAAGAAAAGTTTATTGGTCAACCAAGGTAATGTAAAATGCATAATAAAATATGTGATAGCTGATATGATAAAATTTTCTATGTGGTGATGTTTAACATTTTAGGAGCCTCTAGTTTCAGTGCTTTGTTAGACTTTGTAAGATTTTAAGAAAAACATATTTTGTAATGCATAAAAATGTAACTAGTAAATTGCTCTAGTATGACAGAACTAAAACCCTTATTTTGAAAATTTATTCACCTTCCTGGTGTGAGCAGTAACTCTGTTTGTGCCATGTCACACCACATCATTATTTATTTTCTTTTAAGAACACAGTCCCATTGTTTTATTCCTTATGTATAATTATGTCATATAGTCGTTCCAGTTCATTTCCAGTACATTTCCAAGATTTTGTTGATGAATATCCTTAATAGCCTCATGCAGGAGGCACAGTGGGCACAACACAGAAACATGTGATGTTGAGACAAATGGATTTTGAACACCATCCAGAGATGTTGCATCTGCACTTTATAGAAGTGTGTTAGACTTATCTGTGATCAAAACGGCGAAAACTGAACACAGAAGTGTTAATGCCTACGATATAAAATCTATTTGGTTCAACAATCTGACAAGGCATGATGCCTCTGAATATCCTTAACACAGATAAAATATGTAGAATGCCACATAATACAGTAGAGGAATTTGTCAAATCTGCATTAATCAGTAATTGTGTGTCAAATACATTAAATCTATTAGATTGTTTTTAAGGCACAACAAAAATGAAATCTGTATGTTTCTTGGAACACTTCTGACACTTAATGATGTATCGTAAAGGAATGATGTACATGACTTCATGCTTTATTAAATGCATTTATTGTGCATATTTTGCTATTGCTAATTCAAAAAATGTAGTAGTAGTAATTGTAAAATTGGGATACAAGATGCTGGCAAGAAACACAGTATCCTGGTGTGTTGCTTTCATGAATTCACTGATTGATGAAAAAAAGAATACAAAAATTATGTCATCATTTTTCCTCAATATCATTAAGGAGTAGTATAAAGTAAAGTGCATACATTAGCTAATAACCTACAAAACAATGGCATCAATACTATCACAAACAAAAACAAAGACATACGGCAAAAAAAACATTTTCCTGTCAGCTGCTAGATAAAATGATTATAAAATTTCTTCAGCAAAATATTGACAACATGCAATTAAGCAGAAAAGAAAATCTGTGGCTTCATGAATACACATAAGGCACAAAATGCTCACAGAGGCACAGAGAATATACAGGTAGTGCAGAGTTTGGAAACAGATCACGGCCTAACCTGATTAAAACACTTTGGTTTTCAAAATTTGAAACTGTACGGCTTTTCTTCTCACTCCATTTAGCATTTTATACTACCACAATACACACTATTCATTTTCCTGTGTACAATTCATTCCAGCTAAGGTAGAGAAAATAAATAGGATTCTTTTGCACTGTATTAAAAAAAATGCAATTCCAGTTATTTGTTTCATTACAGCTGGACAAAATCCCAATGTAAAGCAAAGGAATGGCTATTTAAACATGATTCAATACCATATTAGACATTCTGTCTAAAAACAATAATATGACCATTGATTTTAAGGTGTATTGACATATGCATATGCATACATTAAACATTTAGACATTAAAATAATCATGGAAAACAAATTGCACTTGGGTAATAATTTAAAGAGCTACAAGAGCACATGAGAGGAAATGTAGAGGCCAAAAAAAATAACACCGTACAGGGGCTTGGTCCATCAGATCATACACATTGTTTTGGTAGTATATTGTATATATTCCATACACTTTCTGTCTGCTTTTTTTAGTCAGTCTTTTTGATCTGACTGCTTTTACAATTGCAATGAACTCTGCAGTGCTGATGTTGTTATTGCGATCAGGCTAAATGGCGGCATGTTTTTCTTCTGGTTTGAAAGTTTCAAAAATGTCAATTTCTTCTGTATGAATCACGTCCCGTTGCCGCTATGCGTGGGTATGAACAGAGATGCTGGACAGGTCATTCTTTATGATCTCATTGACTGTAAAAGAAGAGGAAAATTGGTGTTACTTGTGTAATGCCAGGATTCAGTGTGACATCTTATGCCAAAACAAATCAATTCTCCATTTATGGATGTATACCCAATATTTCTAAAGATGAACTTGTCCAAGAAACACATCACATGCATGCCATGTGTACTGTGTGTGTGTGCGCGTGTGTGTGTGCGCGCGCGTGTGTGTGCGCTCGTGTGTGTGTGCGCGCGTGTGTGTGTGAGAAAGTGAGAAAAGGAGGATGCTGTGCCATGCCCTCTGATGAGAGGATCCTAGTGCTCTGGTGTCCGCTGCCTTCCTGCCTGCTGTGTGTCTCACGGCATTCCCACAGTCAAGGCTTCTTTCAGACTCAATCGTCTATGTACTTTGGCCCTGACATGGGAAGTGACAGCACATGGCTCTGACCTAAAACAACTCCAGGCCTTCCTAGACAGAGTGATAGCGAGGACAAGCGGATAAGCCCAGCTTTTATAGTTAGTTTGTTAGCATGTTAGCAGCAGACATAATATCTGCCTGTATTCCCACTGGGAGCATTTTGTGACATGGTTTTATTTTATCTAATCATTGATATCACTGTAAAACAGGATGATAGACAGCTGAACTCAATCACCATCACCAAAGCACAGTATCAGTTAGTGCAACTGTTCAAAAACAACATTCCTTTTCTGTTATAAACAGACAGAAAATCAGCAATGGCTGCATTCCTCAGATTGCACACCTGCAGACATCTCACACATCTGGAGCTGTCTCTTCCTACTGACAAGGAGGAAAGCTTGATTTGAAGTGTATCAACCCTTCTGCAATATACTAAATAAATTAGGAAACTAAGCCTGGCTTCGTAAGGCACTTCTAAATCAATTTAGGGGAAAAGTGAATTCAAGGGAAAATCAGGCATTGCTCAAAGGATGATAACTGGGATATTTTCTAAAAGGGAAACAGTTGTGGTCTTTATAGATTTAAAGTGGACTAAATACACAGCAAACAATTTTCTAAGTTCTACCTTTTTACGAGAAGGAATTTCCTTGTTATAGGGTGCTTTAAAAAACAAGGGGTTTCCCAAGTGTGGAAAAAAAAAACATTTCTGGTGTGGTATAACCATACCCAAGTATTTGCTTTATGTCAGGTCTTATTTTTTAAATAAAAAATGGCGATTCTATCTCCCTGAAAGATAAAAAGGTATATTTTCAGGTTCTAAATGCTTTTAATAAGGCTTCAAAAAGTGAACGGTTCAAAACAATTAAAATTTAACCCGTTCTATAAATGTATAAAATACCTTGCATCACATTCCTCATGCGACAGGCTTACTCAAAACTATCTCTTAAGGCTTTATATTGTGCTGCATGTTTCCATCTTTCTAAAGATAAAACCTTGGATAATTTCCGCACAAGGAAAAACCAAGCATCCAAATAAATCATGTTGACAAATGCAGCTTTATGTTTAAAAACTCAGACTGCAGTAAATGTGTTGTTTTGCACAAAGAGAAGAGAAGGGGAACTGGAGCCAGAGAGAAAGAAATAAAGAGAGAGAGAGTGAGAGAGAGAGAGAGAGAGACAGGAGCCACGTGAGCTGGAAGCTGTGGGTTTCCTTCCAGCCAAAATCGGGAAGCCTGCTGAGGAATTCCCTCCGAATGACCCGTGGCCTTGGCGCTCCCACCACAAAGCAGCCTCGGGGACCAAGAGGCAGTCCAGATTGCTGACATTCCCTCATGAAACAATAGAGCCCAGGCTTCCTTTCATCTCCTGATGTGGTGTTAAGGAGACGCCCTACCTGACCGAGACCTGACCAACGGCTCAGTGCTTCCTAACGCAAATTTCTTGTCCACTTGCAAACGGATAGGGTGTGTACGACTACACTTCAGGAAGGGTCACAAAAGTGTTTACATTTAACCAGAAATTAAAGCCTAACTTCAGAAATTGGCATCAAGATTGACCACATGAACATAAACCTAAGAGAACCTTATGCACTGTATTAAGATAACTAAAAGACCTCATTAATCACTAGTAAGAAAAGCAGCATACTGTGTGTTACCACAAATCTGTAAATCAAAAAATCCTTTCAGAGTATCAAGAGGAGGAGTTTTCTCATGGCGACGGAGTCATAAATATTAAAACCTCACATTTTTCTCGCTCTCTGTCTACGAGCTACTGGATTTAATCGGCTGTTACTAATATTCGTGCAGGAAAAGAATTAGCATGATGGCTGAATTATAGAGAGCAAATCACATGTGTTCATCTTTGAAACACTAGACCATGCTGAAACAATTAGACGTCTTTGACAGTTAGGAGTAATTTGCAAGGATATGTCCTCGTGACGAATTCTGGCAAACCCCGAACTCCTTCATGGGAGTGGAATCAATATTCAGATCACTTGAAATGCTCCCATCTGTTAAAACACAGGAGGTGTTCAGGAAGAAATACCTGTCTGGGTGTCACTGTGCACTAAACTTTCATTCAGAGAATTTATTACGAGCTAAAGTTCTCCAAAGTCATCATTTAGATATTAGTAAAGGATGAATGGAATACAGGTGTAGACGCTTGAATCGAAGTAAAGCAGATGTGTCAACGGTCATGGAAGTTTTAATAATGCGTTTAGATCGTACCATTGTAACTATTCATGAAGCATCAGCAGGGAAGTAAAGACAAATTAATCTCTATAGGCAAATACAGCAGATTATTTTGATTCTATAATAATGACAATATATTCATTATTCTATTATATCTAATTATTCTGAAATCCGACCATCTAGGTCTGTACAAAGGTTCAATGTGACCCCGCTTTTCTCCATTTAATGTCTGCCACGTGTGTCCATTGAGCATTAGAATCACTGAGGCTCAGTCTGCTCGCAACGACGTCTGGCTTTCAACTCACTTGGAGCTGCTTGTGATCAGACGGTCATCCAAATCTCTTGGTGAAAATAATCCATTTCTACTCAAGTTACTTACTGCATGCACTCATCAGTCTCTGCTCTATGCTTTTGGCTCTTTGCTTTTGCAAAGCAGATTTTTATTATGACCATTACCCCTCCTTTAACATCTGCCATGTGTGTCCACTGAATACTAACAAGTCCAGGTCGAAGCTCGGTGTGGCTTTCCTCCAGCTTTTCATCACAATCAATAGTATCAGCTAGTGTCAATACACAGGGTCCAACTAACTATACTGTACATTAAAATGTTGCTTAACCAAAGCCAGACATTTGGTCGTAATCTTTTAGTAAAGTTGTATGCAAATATTTTAATATACCAATCCAAATTGGCCTAAACATTGCAACCAGATCTTCAAAAGTTTGGTAATGCTGATTTTCTTTATACTCATACAGAAATTGGTGTATGTTGATAAATGCAAATCATTTGTAAAAGTGATATCATGATACAGCTGATTTATATTAAGTGAAGTCCACAGAGCTCCTTAAAAGGCAAAGCTCAGAAAAGTAAGCTGAATATCAAATTGACAACTAAACGGTAAAAAGTGCCTCCTGAGTGACATGAAGTAGCCTTAAATATTTCTGTAATGCAGCACCTTAGCCATTGCAAACACTAACTACCACAGACACACACTAACTCTTGTTTTATAGTTTGGTACCTTTTCATCCATATGTTAATATATCAAAGATTTTGTATATCAAAATGATTGATTTATCAAGTCATAAGGCTTTTCAAACTTTTTCATGAATTTTCATTAAATTCATGAGAGCAACTGAAGTAAAAAATCTATTTAAATTTGACAACATAATCTCAACATAACAAATTGCCTCAAATTCATATGATTTGAAGCCGATTGGTAAAATGGTCAATTTTTTTTTTTTTGATGTGCAAGTAGATTCGTCTTGCAAACGATTCACAAATGGATTTGTTTGTATTTAGCTTAATAATTGATGCCCATAAATGACTTTCCTCTGTTTGGGACAAAACCCACAATTTCTTTACAGGGTTTGTAATGATTCAATGACTTCCCCTCATCCTGACTGCTCATGCTCAGAGAATGCTGTGTTTTGGGTTAATTATAACCATCCGAACTATCCATTGGGTATGGGGTTTGGGCACCATAGACAGTGCCTAATAATAAAATGATGTTGTTGGCCGTTACCATGACATATATCTTATTTTGCTGTGAGATTTCATATAAAGGGTCTAATGAAAAGTTTGGTAATGGAAGACAGATAACTGTATGACTGTTGGATAACTGTAACATGTGACAGAGAAAATACAAAATGAACGAGCTGGATTTCAAGCCAAACTGTCAAACTTTTAATTAATTAATTTCTAAAACGTCTTTGTTCACTCACAGAGCAAACTAGATGAGAACAACCGAAATCAGTGATCTGTATTTACTGTCACCTAGAAACATCACTAGAACTTTAGAGACGATGCCTTTCAGTGATAAAATGACTCATCCCATCTGGTGCTCATTATCAATTTGGTATTCAGATTATGTGGAAAAACGACAACGAATAAAGAGTTTAAACTCAGACTAAAAAGCCTGATAGCTACACAGTTACATCCTCACAATATCTTCACTGAATGCACAGCAAATTCCTTTCTCAATGTGGAAAAAAATAAACAACATATTTTTTTATTATTTGTTAGTATTAAATTGTGTCAAAATGGCACCACTTTAGTGAAAGGACTGTTGTTACTCAGAGCTGGAAGTGAATAACTGGATGTGAGGTAATCCAGGAAACTGTTTCCTGTATGTGGATAAGCAACAGCTGGGGAAGCCTGATAGAGTGTGGACAGCCTGCCTCGTCTCAGCCACTAGGAAATGGTGAAAGAGTGAGGAACTCCCAAACAATCAGCCCAACACTGCTGCTCGTCACATTGAACAACCAAAAGCATCGGTGACCACCATCTCTGCATTTCCCAAATTCATGGGTTGGATAAACAACATTCAACTTTCTTCTTAGGAGCTTGTTACAATCCACAATCAAGGCCACAACAAAAACCAACACCAACATCCAATGACAGTGTCTCTGTCTCTGTTAAATATAGAAACCTCATCTTATACATGGCTTTCAATTTGTGACTCATTGGCCTGCCTAGAGTCCTGGTATTCAATTTTAGATTTACTTAATTTTTCTACTATTTATAAAATTCATTTAATACTACTTACTCTTCATTATTTCTTACTGCGGACACTATTTTTTTTATCTATCTATCTATCTATCTATCTATCTATCTATCTATCTATCTATCTATCTATCTATCTATCTATCTATCTATCTATCTATCTATCTATCTATCTATCTATCTATCTTTTAACTTTCTATTTTTTATTTATCCTATATTTCCTTTTATGTAAAAATAGTAAACTTTTTTCTAAAGTGTACTTTTTACCCATTTATAATTTATAACCCACCTTACAAACCCTTGCAAATGCATTGTTATTTTAAACATAACAAAGATAATTATATTAATCTGACAGCTTTGTGAGATTTTAAAGCTCAGCTCACATAAACACTGTCTATATTGCATACATTACGTATAATATATATTTGTTACTGAAATCTGCCTCAGTCCTGCCTTTTAACACAGAACTTACAGATTTGCAACCAGCAGAAAGAGCTGTATCTATGGCAAGAGTTTAGCCCACAGACCTACAGCAAGCAGCCAACTTACTGTGCTGTATAGCAGCGAGTTATCTCAATTTCTGAAACTGGAGAGGATATGCAGCCAGTGCAAGGAAGTTTTTTTCTTGGGAAAAGATTTCTATAACCTTCAGCTATCCCAAAGGAACCCCAGAGGATCTTTATCAGAGAGAAGCTAAAGGCAGACAAAAGACAACTTTTTTTTAAAAGTCGGGGGTTTTGTAATAACAGACTGTCCATAAAATTTAAGGTACATGGCAAACATGATTTAAGGTCAGACCATAATTTATATAAACTAGGAGCATGCACACCATTGATGTATGAGAGGATTAGCGCCTGATACGAATTTACATTGACTACAGACCCTCAGAGTGACCAATGAGTCTAAAGCATACATTACCAAAATCTAAAGCTAACATGCTTCTGTTTTTCTAGATGTGATATAATGTGTGTGAATGACAAGATCTTAAAGAAACACTACACCTGAAAGGGATAATGGAATCTGAAACCTTGCCAGAACTTTTAACAAGCACTAGCTGCATAAGCCTAATAAGCAGTATTAAATCTTAAAGCTTAGAAAAATGTCATGTATTAACTCAATGAGACAATACATAAAAAATCCCACTCAACGTGGCTGTGTTATGGCTTCACCACACTTTCTCATCTTGACTTAGCCACATGCTTAGAACAACACAGATAATATTTCAATTGCTTTGCTAGCGGTTCCAGTCTGATTATCTGACATGTCTGAGATGGAGTCCAGGTCTGATTAGATGACATGATCTACTCCGTGTGGCAGGTGGAGCACTGGTTAGTATGAATACAGATTCTGCTCAAATAAAGTGTAGAAACTTTAAGTGGGAGTCTTAAGTCCCGGTCTGTTGAAAAACCACATGATATAATATGTGTCCAGTTTAATTCCAGACTAAATGGAGTGTTGAAATAAGACCCACTGCCAACAAATAAATGCCAGATTGTTACAAAAGATTGCTCTCTGGCCTCTGATAGGAACTTCTGTTTCTGACCTTAAGTTATCATTTCTATCTATCTACTGAAAAATATTCAAGACAATTAAACACTGAAACACTGATAAAGGGATGCTGATCAGGGGACAACTGGTTATAGAAGCTATAATATAAGTGTTGATAAGAACCATGTTTAACAGACATTGCACAACATTGAATGTAACTATTAATGGATAAAAAGAACCACACATCCCTTTTTTTTCATTTATGTAGAAAGCAAGAATCATTTGCCACCATGATCTTGTTGCCACAAGATTACAAAATAATAACTTAACTCAAAAAAATGTATTAGTATGTATTATAGAGTAACTGATCTGTTTTGAAAGTAAAAGGGAAAAGTGAAGGGTTACTTGGAAAAAGATTTTTACTCCATTACCTCACACCTCTGGGTTAAACAGATCAGTCCTTAAAGTTTTATCCCCTTGGCATCTTCCAAAAACTGTAATCATAAAACTTTCTGGTTGGCTGATGAATTTTGCTTGTGACAAATGTTTGGTGAAAATTCAAGTGTGAGGCAAATGAAACACGTACATGTGGGCAAAACGTTTACAAGCAAGCAGGACAAAAGCTGCAAAACTTATGATCAAACTTTAACTCTCTGAGCTCTCACATGATGTGGTGCATTTTGGCACCAAGTCAGACTGAATTAAACTGCTTGTGTATATTATAGCCTAAGCAGTTATGTAATGCTTGTTAAGCATTTTTCCAAGGCTTAGGTTAACCCGTAATAATGTGTTTATTTGTGTCTGTATAATATCTAGACTTTTTATGAACTGCTAAAATTGAACCATATGAAAATGTATTGAATCCTGTTCACAGTGTGCATTACAGACTTTATAGTTTCTGACAGTTCGGTAATTAGAAGCAGATTTGTACTTTTTTTTTCAATGAAGAGGATGGGGCAGTCTACAACGGTCCTTTGTCTTTGCTTACAAGCCTTGCTCTGGTCGCAGGTGTCTCTTCTAGCATTACATGAGTCAAAATTCACCACAAAATGAACAACAACTGGCATAAATAAAATAAAATAAATATAATTAAACTGAAATATAAACAGATTAAAAAGAGATAAATAATGTCAGTTGTGTGTGCATAGATCTGAGATTGTGTGTGTGCAAAGATTCTGCATGGAGGAATAATGAAATGAGATTTGAAGCCAATCTTTTTTTGGATGGTGATATAAAAATAATATTTAGCATATATATATATATATATACACACATATATACTGAATATCTGTGCTTAAAGCTATCTGTCTCTCTGTATATTTATGTTTGTTAATTTCTTTTAATTTTAGGTTAATTTTATTAATTTATTTCTTTTAATTTTAGGTTATTTAACATGTATGCAATGGACTGAAAACGAATCACTGTATTCGATAACACTTTACAGACAGTGTGCTAGTACATTGCATTGTGACTTACCATCATCTAGATACATTTGATCCAGTTCTTGTGGTTCCTGTTTGATGCTGATGGCCAGTGTAGCAGGTGTTCCTTCTTCCTCCAAAAGAGGAGATGGCCCACTCCTCAGTGGGACTTTAGGCATCTCTGTGGCCTCACCTGTGACTGGAGACTGGGTCAAACTGTGACTGGGAGTGAAGATGAGATCAGGTGCTGAACTCGGGGTGGAGGGATGGGAGCCAGGAGAAGAGGATGCACTGCCTGATGGGTAGAGAACAGGCTGCTGGTAGCGGCCAGGCGTGGGCTGGATGGCTGAGACGTGAGGGATGGCACTAGGCTGAAGCCCAGGGTTCGAGCCTGGAGAGAGGCACTGAGGAGAAAATTGCGTGGGTGAGAGATCCTGCAGGTTAGGGCTGGTGCTGGGAGAGGAGGAGGAGCACGACGGGGATGAAGGCTTTGCTGTGAGTCTCTGAGGGCCATAAGCGGCTGTCACACAGGCTCTGTGTTCTGAAGGCATCATGGCAGGCACAGCTTGTAATGCATAATACGGCTTGGTGAGGCCAGGGGAGTGCTGCAGTGCACACAAGCGAGGGAGCTCATAGTCATCATGTGGCTCTGTCTTGATGGTGGGAACTGTGAAAAAAAGACAGAGAGGTCTCAAATGAGAAAAAAAAAACCCACGAATAAACAAAAACTGTTGGTTCATTAGGTGTCACATGAGCTGGTGCAATCGAGTGGGCTCGTGGCTAGGATACCCAGAGCCAAACAAACATTCTCATCAATGAGACTGTGTGTCTGAGGCGTCGCACTCCCGCCCAGTTGAAAATATTTAAAGAAAGACCAGGGAAAAAAGGGATGAATCATCACCACAAGAGACTTCCAGCTGTTTCTATAATAAAAGAGACTATTTTCATTGGAGCTTCCCCTAGCAGTAATACACTTAGAGTGTGTATTATGAGAAACTTCAGGCAGGAAGCTTCATTTCCAAAAAAGTTTAATTAATTAGTAGCAGTCAAGAAAATATTTTAAATGTTATAGATACAGGTCTTGGTGCCTATTTAAAATCTGAACTATTTCACCTGCTTATCAAAATAAAAAAGCCAGTTTGCACTACAAAATCTACAATATTTTGTAATTGTTCAACTATATAACATTTCTACATTTTCACAATTCACTGCTGTAGTAAAGTTTTCAGACCTTGGCCTCAAAAATCTTTAACAGACTGATTGCTTCATTCTCCATCAACATGGCTTTCCCTCTCCAAAATTCAACTAAATGGCCATCAAGATTACCAGGAAGTCATTATTTATATACTCTAACGCTAGTTCCTGCTTATGGCATTCTAATAACTCTCTTATGAACACAACTTTGCAATGACAACATGCAGGTCACCTTCATAGTAAATCTAATATTTATAGCTCTATGTACTTTAGAATATTTCTTCACAGCTACTCTACTGTATTGTGTACAGTCTTGGGGTGCTATAAACATTGCCCTGTGTGCAATCATTACGACAGTCATACTAATATCCCTTTACTCTTTGTGACCCTACAGATGGATTAAGCCTTGTGTTAAGAATAATTACAATAAGTCCTATATTCTACAGTTTGTAGTGAGGGAAATACTGTTTATAGTTACATATGTTTTAGAAGGAAATACATTATTTTTAGCAGATGTTCCACAATATTAAAGCAACTATAATTAGAAAAAGAAGTTAAATGTGCCGTTTTTCTTAACAAAACAGTGTTGGCTTTGATATAAGAGGAATAAAACATTTTGACATTATTTTCATTTAACAGCACACCTTATGTGTTTATTAATTTAACCGTTCCGATATTCAAACATTATAAATGAATTAAATGAATGAATGAATAAATGAATGTAATCCTAATATGCAAAAATATTCAAATATAAATGGATGGATATTGTTTCTCTCAGATGAAATAAAACATTTGGAAAGTAACATGAGACACTGGGAATGAACTGTGTTATTATCAGTAGAATTTGTGACTACAGAATAAAGCATGTTGCCTATTGCTGCGTGAAGTTCTCACTTCCCTATTGTCCATCCCCCACACATCTAAAGACCACAATATTTTAACATTAGGGCTTCCTCTGAGATTTGGTCATGATTCATCACCACAGTGTCTTAACTGGCTCAGCAACCTATAAGCAGAATGTATTAGAGGAACTGCTGAACCGGTCTGACTGACCAGGTTTTAAAATAAAACACCTACGTCACACTAGACCCAGCAGGAAGAAATGAGCCATCAATCACATGACGATGTCTAAGTAATGCCTCAGATGTCTATCCTAATGCTTTCGCCTCTACACAGATTGGTAAAACATTTTTCTAAAACCACAGAAACTTGTAAACCAAGCTATCTTGGGTCATCATTCATCAAAGCAGCACATTTTCATTAGACTACACATCATACACATGTCCTGAATGCTGTTGATTATTTAAGGCAAGAGACTTGAAACTTATGTTCTAGTTATCTATTAGCTTCATCTACATTTAATATCCCTACATAAGATTCCGGCTAAATCTGACAGCTCAAGCAGTTACCAGCTGTCCAAAAAGGCAGCTGTCCAAATTTGCTAGCTGGTAGAAGTTTCTTAAATATATTATAGATAAGTTTTTAAGCTAACACAATAGTAAGGAAATTATAAAATGTCAAAAATATGTTGATCCGAGTTATAAGGAAGATGATATTTTAAATCAAATATAAGATTATTCTGATCACTGGATGCTTTTGTACATGTCAGTTATTAGTCTGTTGTATTCTACTATCAGATAATTCTGTTTCTTTCCTAGAAATAAATCCTTAAAGTTAGGTCTAAAATTATAAAAATTAAATGTTTTTAGGCTAGAAATTTTAAGGTCACAATATCAAGAAATGTATCATTTCAAATCATATATTTGGTTTATTCGAATTTTTTTTTTTTAATTAGGAAGAAATCTGGAAATGATCTGGAAATACAGATAACTCTATCTATATTCAAGATATTTACATTCTTATCTTTCCGTTCTTATGCACGGAATCAAAATTCTATTCAGGAGCTTCTTTAAAAGGACATTCTTTTACTGTAATCATTTATCAAGCTACACAATTTCATAAAACTGCATGTTTTCCTCTAATGACCTTCAGCAAATTTAAAGTTATGATATATTTTATTTTCAGATACACAAAGAAAAGAATTATTATCCTAAAATGATATTACACTGGATAACCTAATAGAGTATGATGCATTGTATTTGTGTTATTTAGCATGTTGGGTTGCTGTGGATTTACCCCTGGCCTGTGTGGTGAGTCCAGTGTGTCAGCTGAGAGGACAGTGTAACACTGTCAGGGGGGACAGAGAGGCTTTACAGTGGCCAAGCTGAAAGAGACAGGGCAGGGTTGGTTCGGCAGCCTATGAATCATTACTTTGAACCACCCACTGGTTAGGCACCCTAATCCTGAGGCAATTAGTGGTGGTTTGGCCCTTTTTTAAACTTCTTTTCTGGCAATCAGTTGGCATCTGAATAATAACATTCACATAGTCAACTCCACCCAAGTGCCACTCTTCCAGACCTTGTATAATCTAACAGGTATGGAAAAGAACATGTTTATTGAGATGCTTTTAGCAATGAGAAAAACTCTTAAGTTTGACCACTTTCACTAAATAAGACAGTAAAATGTCTGGAGTTCAAAGGTTTGGAATCCTCAAGTGAAGATGAACAGCAGCATCATTATTTTAAGTCATTTTAAATTAGTTTGTATTTGTCAATGTTATTGTAGCAGCACAATAAAAGTGGAACTTCGTTTAGAAATATGGTCGAGCCAGTGTAGAACCGATGCAGTAAATCCTTCCTCCCCTCAAAGGTTTAAAACACAACTTTATTAAATAAAATATGCTGGCATTATGGCAAACAGATTAATAAAAACCAAACAGCTTAAGTAAACTTCCAGTTTGGAGCCTGTTCAGCCAGTAGGGCTTATGTGATTGAGGGTAACAACATTTCTTTGTTTATGCAATATTAGAGTAAAGAAAGTTCATTTGAGGGCTGCTGTTATTTGCAATGAAAACTGTTTAGCTTGTTAAATATCAAGCATGTTTACTAGATTGTTATCCCAGCTAGGATGTCTTTCATCAAGTGTTTACCTGAAATAAGCATTTCAGTGTTCAAAAGTGTAACAGACTGTATCTCAGGCAACTTACAGTACAAAGTTTTTTAGAAAGTTTCTTTGCAAAGGCTATTTTTGGATAAATAGCCAGCGTGCAAATGACTTTACATTAAAAATGTAAAGAATATTCAACTAATTTAATTCAAAATAATTTTTAATGAATGATTTACTTATCAATGTATATTTTGGGTTGTACTTTCAAAGTTTAAACTTCATTCTGTCATATTGAGTGAATATTATAGGACACTAAATGGAAAACTAATGATAACGATGTTTTATGTACGAGATGAATGGATTAAGACATTAATGCATTAATTAAAAGTGATTTTTATTACTATTTTTACTTTTATTACAGTGATAATTATTACAGTGAGTAATTATAGTTGCTGAAATAAAGTTTTTGAAAATTATTGGTGAAATTTTTATTAGTTTTAATTTAGTTTTCTGAAATATACACAAATGATTCTGTGAATAACATTTAACCTAACATCTCTCACCTTCACGTACATATTTATAAATGTAATATCAGTGGTACACAAATGGCACACCAAACAGTGAGGCTTATGTCCCTGGATTTCATTAATTTTCATGAAGTCAGAAGAAAATATACAAACACTAGCCCTATTCCTATCCTTATTTGCAAGTGTAAGGTTATGGTGAGACAAGGATCAGTGAAGGTAATGTTTTACCATTACATGGCAGGTAGGTGAATCGCTGGGACTGGCTCCGCTTCCGTTTGCCATTGCATATGTAGAAGTTCACCAGAACAGGGCTAGATATTCTTTGGTTTCGGTAAGTTGGAATCTCCACAAGCAAAGCTGTCTGTTGTGAAAAAAAGACCATATAAATGTAAATAAACACAAACTATCCAATCAGAAAAAAATCTTCATACTTCATTGACATTAAGCACTACATTTCAAAGAATCAGGTAAGGAATTTAAAATGTGAAAACATGTGGCTTCCACAAATATAAACACGGCTTACTGGCCACCAGTGAACACTGACTGCACTGTGTCTGTGATTCAAATTTACACCATCACTGGGGTCCAAAAACCACAGGCACCCTGTTGCTGTGGCTCAGAGAAATGGGGCTGGATGAGGCTGAGAGAGACTGTAGCAGACTGTTATTTTCATACCTTTCACCCTTGAGAAGAGGGTTCTTCCAGGAACTCACAACAACCCAGAACTCCTTTTTGTCTCCAGATGCTGCTGAACTTTTGACCGCTGCACTGTCTATTGCTACAAGTCCTGCTCTTAAAGGGTCTTTACCACCCATCCCTCCCTACCCTGAGATAAACCCCATGTGGCTATGAGCAGACTGATGGAGGTGCTGAACAGTAGCCAGAGAGGAAGTCATCAGTCTTCTTGCAGGCATGTGCAGGTGAGCTTACTGCCACTATTTATATTAGCACATCAGCATGGCTGCCGAGCAAAGCCAGATGAAGAGCATATTGCTCAAACAAAATTCAAACCCAGCTTCATACCTAATGCTTTTTCTTTCTCTTTTCTTTTCTGTAGCATTTATTTAGATCATTGGAATCAGCATTCTAATTTATAGCTAACATCACAGCTCAAAATGAACCCTCAAATTTTATTCCTGTATTTATCTCAAGTCGCCTCATATGGCCCTGTCTGAAGGATAAATACAGTATTATCCCCAGATGAAACTGAATAAGGCAACCAAGTGAAATCCCTTCAACTTCAAGGAGCTGAGCAAAAGTTTGGCATTCTACATGGGGCAACTTAAGACACAAGCAAGCATGTGGTTTAGGGCGAGTTTCAAAATGCTTCATATTGAAAAAGAAATATAGAAATACAGACAGAGGTTATAGAAAGGGCAGAAATCAAAGCAAGTTATGTAAAAAAAAAAAAAAAAAGTTTAGCACATTAATACATCATTCTGGCAGATGGCTCTTATTCACTGAGTAAGCATTAGAAACGGGTGTGGAAGCCTCATAAAGTTATGACCCAACACAAGGTAGACAAAAAATAAAAAATTAAATCCAGTTCAATGATACCATCATTCAAATTTTCTGTGGCAGTAAATGAAACTGCTGTTTTATCTCAGAAAGCAAGAAGACAGCTTAATATGATTTACAGTGACTACATACGAGAATAGACGAATGCACTGACATTTTGCATTACTGTTAAGCTTAATGCAAAACATTCTGCAGCTTGCATAATTTGTACAAAAATAAGGCTTAAAATGGGTCAGTGAAATGGGACAGCACTGTAAAAGCAATCTGCAATATAAGAGTCTCGTGTTGTTTTGGATATGGAGTATTCCATCCCATAAAACACAATTATAAAGTACTTTCGGTATAAGAATTAGGAAGTGTCTGTCTCTGCTTTAAACATGCAAAAAAATTATAAGACCAGCGCTTCAGACAGAGATCCGTTCAGTCACATTCCCAGACTGAGACAAAAGGCTAATAGTTCATTCAAGTCGAGCAAATTCCATGTTGCTTTGGACGCCATTGGCTAGGTATTGCCTGTGTTTAAAATGGGCCTGTTCCAACAGTCTATGCTTAAGGGCCTTCAGACAGACATATTTTAATAGTGTGTGTGTGTGTGTGTGTGTGTTTATGGAGAGCAGGTGTACTGCCTCACACATAGACAGTGACTATTCCCAAAGCAAAATTGTGGCCACTAAGCTCTAGAAGAATGAGTCAGTCAGTCATTCAGAGGGCAGGGAGTGTGTACTGTATGTGTACACATCTGAACTAAAAAATACTGTATATGTCTGTTTTATATGTGTGTGTATTACAGTTCAGGATGTATTGCCATTTCTATGCTCAGAGGTCAAATTGGTACACAGGTACAATACACTGTCAGTACAATGTTTGAGTACAATTTGTGTGTGTGAATGACTTACTGGTTTAAAGGAGTCCTTTTCAACTTTGGCTTCCATCTCCCATATGTGATGACCATCTGAAAAATAGAAAAAAGGCATTAAAGATTTAAAAAATACATTTATTTTTATATTTTTAAGGCATGTATATTCTACACTTTGAAAAGAATATATGAAAATCATGTGTCTGAATGGAAGAGGCTATCAATTAAACGTCAGTGCTCATCAGAGTCAAGCATGGTGGTTGTAGCATCATACTGACAGTTACCCTTGGTCTCTTGGTTACCTCTCTGATTCACCCCATCCTTACCCTGCCACTGACTACATTTAAGTTCTTTTCAGTTCCAGATGTAACACTACAAAATGTGGAAAATCAGCAAATTAAATTTTGGGCCTGGTTTATTAAGAACAAAGTAAAAAAATATTTTAATGGCACCAATGGATTTTTTTCTCTCAACCACTTTCTAATGAGCATAACCATGCTGTAAGTAAAGCCAGAGCACAAGCCTTAAGCTAACATCATATCCTGTCTGCCTCTGACCAGCTGGGCCGTGAGAGAGTCTGATGTAACCCTAACGAGATGAGCAGAGCAAAGCGTGTGTGTGGCGAGCTTCCACTAAAGAGGAATGAGACCCTTACATCATCCCCTTGTGGAACCCCATCGCACATGACATACAGTGTCTGAAGATTTCAGTAAAAGCAGCAATGAACTTCACTTCCACTATAACGAGGAAGGTTATAGCGAAGGTTAACAGGCATCTTGCTTTAGTCATTTTGAAATCTGTGACCATTTGTTATCCTCATTAAAGAGTTTTATCAAACTCTTCTCCATCACAGCAGGAACTTTACGAATGGTCTGAGACAAAAGGCACTTTAGAATCTCATTTGCTATTTTTATCAGAGAGATCACAGCTAAGTCATTTTGACTCAAGGGGAGAAAACCAATGAAGCAGAGCTCATAAAGCTTGTCAAAGGATGAGAAAAAAGAAATACTTAGTCAGACAAAAGGGAAAACCTTTCTTCTGGTTTTTCCATTGGCACACATTGGTAATATATTTACATAATTACGCATCACTACCATAAAGTTCATGTCAATTTTGCCCCTGGGTTTAACCTGAAGTTCAAAAAAAGGTCATTGTTTTGTTGGGTTTCGATTTACATTTTCTTGCTCAGACAGCGGTGCTCAAATGGGTTTGCAAAGCAGAGCAAACCATGTGAAAGAGTTTAACAAAATAAAAATATATATTAATAATATATATATAATATATATTATTTATTATTATATTTTTTACAAATTTCTGGTTTTGAGTCATCTTAAAGTTAAAAGTGTGACCAGCTGAGGTATCATGATGCTCTGCAACACATCCCCAGCAGAGTGTAAATGGCTCCCAATTCTATTCACCATTTGGATACCAGATGTATTATTCAGACGTTAAATTTCAGGTCTATTTTGATTTGCATTCAAAGAGTAAGGTTAGACGTTAGACTGGGGTTTAGTGGGCAGACAGTGAGGAGGACATCAGTCTGAGGCAGGAGGAGGCTATGATGTGGCAGCCACCGAGACCAGCACTCTTTTATTAAAACTTTTTCTCTTTCTAGGAGTTTTGCCAGCAGTGAACGTTAGAGCTTGAAGCCAGACTGCCAGGGCCAGAAATAAACATGCTTTTTAGATCTCCCCTCCAGTTTGTCTTTAATCTTCATGCCTCACATAAGTCCTCACTCTTTTTGTCTCAATTGTTAACTAATATGATCCATGCCTTTTTTTTTATTGAATCTTAATTTGTTCAGTTCTTTGCTCTATCTGTTTTGTCTCATTCTTCTATAACTTCTCTCCTTTTTCAAAATACAGAAGTTAAGTCATAAATTGGGCAATTTCTTGGGGACTTACTGCTAGTAAAAGTGCTCCTGCAGACTGAAGTGCTCCTAGTTATTATGGAGGCTTTCCTGGAAGGGAGCCATGTGAATGAAATAGTTTGCCTGTCTCACTACGCAAGAGAAATGAGCACACGGTGTTCCTTGGCAGATGGCGTCATCTTTAGTGGGCCCAATACAAGTTATCTTGATTCCCTTAAAGATTTAGTCACACAACAGGCAACAGAAGACTGGTTAAGCTAATTAAAACCACACCAAAAGAATGCTTTGGACCTCATGCTAGCTTAACAAACAGTGTAAATTTGAAGAGCTAAATCTTTGCATGACATATATTAGGCATGTTATATAGTTACAACAACGTAAAGAAATAAGTCATTTTTTATTAATTCTCAAAAGACTATTTAAATATATGTGTAAGTGTGACATCTTTAATTCAATTCAGTTTAGTTGTATTTTTATGGCACTTTAAACAATAGACAGTGGCCCAAAGGCAGATTTATAGGATCCCAGAATTAGATCTAAATCCTTAATGAGTAAGGCAGAGACCACAGCAGCAAGAAAAAAAAATATAGTGCTTACATAAGGAAAAATAAGAAAAAAGAAACAATGGTTTTTCTAGGTTTTCTAGGTATGTAAATCCCTAAAATGTTTCTAGGGAGATTTTGTTTTCTGGAAAAAGTGCCAAGAATAACCCCTTGAGAAATCTATGACCATTAACCATCTAAATAATCCTAAAGTAATCCTTTCTAAAAGTGCATTTATGGTTTGATCAAGTAAGCAGAAGAAAAACGAATATCTACAGTTATACAAAAATGTGAAAAATTCTATCGAAATCCAGTATAACTTTACTCTATAGCTCTGTCGCTTCAACACCACACCCTTTTTATCAAATTTTGATTCATAACATCACAAGCTGCATGTGAATCTTGCCAGACTTCCCCAAGTGCTGCTCAGGCTTCAGGAATCAAAAAGCCCTTGTGCTGCTGATTAGGGTGGGCTAAAGTGAAAGCCCAGGGCCCAGGGCAGACACGCAGGAGGGCGGGAACACAACAGAGCCAAACTCCCTCCATCTACGTGTTGGACAATAAACACAAACAGATGCCGGTCTGCTCACTGTTAGCTTCTGAAAAGAACTGTCTGTTTTCAAAGGTATAAGCATCTATGAGCATAAGAGAGAAGAGAGGCAGAAAGAGCAAAGAAAAGGAAGTGGTGTCGCCGTGGTTAAATGCTTTGGGCTGCTCATTATGACGTTGTGAGTTCAAATCCCTTCACCCCCATGCTACTGCTGAATGTCCTTGAGAAAGTCACTTAACTCTTTACTGCCTTGTTGTATCCCATCAGATTTATAAATCTCGCTTAAGTCACTTAATAAAAGTGTAAAATATGCATTTAGAAAAAAGACAGGAAGATTGAGAGAGTCAATGAAAGAATGTGTGAGAGAAACAGAAAAAAGAAATAAACAGAGGCTCTGGCTAATATCTTATTTATGTTTACACACTTAGTCGCTATTTATGGTTTGGAGCAAAGGGCCACACAGGGTTGAATTCAGATACTAATTACTTCAGTTACATTTCATCACATAAACAAATTTAAGTAAGCTAGAGATATGCTTTTAAAATGGGAGCTGTGGTTGTTACTTTGAACAAGCAGCAATTTGATCACATGATTGCTTCTCGTGACTTATAGAAAGCTCATGCTAGTGTTCACACACTCGTGCACACACACACACAAAACCCCCCAGTTGAAGGCTGTTATGTAATGTAATGGCCAAATTTGGAAAGTTTTCAAATTAGTGGTCATCTATTAATTAATTTTCAGAAACTTCGGGAGCTGTAGGAGTCCAGCCTCAAGATGATTTCTGTATTGTTTATTTGTTTCAATTGAACAGGCAGTTTTATTATAACTTGTTTTGCCTTGGACATTGGCCTGGCTAAATACTATCTTGGGCCTGACCAAGAGTTTGTAAAAATAATGCTCATGTCTTCACGTGAATGAAGCCAAGTATAAATTATGAATTATGGTTTTCTGTAATCTGGTCATCTTAACTAGGTCTCAGTTTCATTTGGACTTGATCTTGACTTGGCCTCAATCCCCTTAAGACTTGATCTTATCAAGTCCTGGTCTTGGACTTGGACTTTGACAATGGTAATCATCCCTTCAGCCCTAGAAACCAATATATCAATGGAGTTTATCCTGGGAACACTGGGCAGAATTCACTGGGTACAGGAAATCTCCTAATTTTTGAAATCTGAGAGCAACCTAGGAGAAATTTTCCGATATACTGTATGTGGAAACAAATAGAACCTCACACAGACAGTAAAACAAACTTGTGAATGAACCCCAGACTCTGGAGCTGTGAACCTCAGTTATAGGTGATGGTAAACAATATATTTTTAATAAAATATATAATATTGATTGCTCTGGTTTCCTCAAGTGCATTGCTATGCATTTTGGTACTTTGCATGGAAGTAGTCTGCATCAATTCTCCATTAAACTACTTGACACATATGACACATAGAGAACTGAAAATAGCGACTGTATGTTCTATATGATAACAGGAACTGAATCCAAATACATGTATAATTAGATAAAAGCAAAATTAACAAAGATAGACATACAGACAAACTGCAAAATGGTCAAACAGGGATAGCCCTAATTGCAGCTGCTTTAAACTGCATGTTTTCCAGAGTACTGATGAAGTGCAGCTGTGGACAGGTTAACCACAAGCCTATTTGTCTATCTGTATCTGTCAAATTCTGCCCAGTGCTCATTCCTGAATGTTACATTTATTTGGGTTTAACTCAAAAAACAAAATGGTACACCTTCTCTGCTTTTGTGAAATACTGTATATTATTTTTGACCGGTTAGACACCATAAGAACCATTGCTAAACAGGAAGCTCTGCTTGTACTATAAGTAGTTTGCTAAAAAACAGGCTATTGTTTAAGAGGGTGTCAAGGGACAGTTAAACTTTGGCACAGTTTTAGTATTGGAGATTGTTTTCTATTATGGAGAAGGAGTGAGCAGTCGCTGCAGGCTATTCTTCAGATCGGGCAAGCCTCTTTAACTGATTTGAGCTAACACCTACACATAAACTCTCTCAACTTCGTTCTTGCAACCAGCCTCTGTAATGACCCTTAACTGCCAGTATTATGACAGAATGATTAATTCCCTATAAAGCATTTTGCTGCCAAGTTTAGCATTTTCCTGAGCATATAAATGAACAAAGTGCCTAAGTTAATTTGGCATGCCAGAATAAGCCTTAACTATGCAAAACTGCAGCTAACACTTCACATGTGTCTCTTGCAACTTAATCCAATGGACTCTTACTTCACTTTGCCATTTTTTCCAGAGGCTTCCCTGCCTTGGTTATTTTATACTGTTTAGCTGTAACTAAAGCCACTGGTGGGCAGTGTGCCCTTCAGATTAGCCATAAAGTATTCATTTTGGAGTGTTGTGGCAGACAGAAACAAAAGCCAAGATCAATGTGAACTGTCTGAGCCTGTAGTCCATTCTATACCTGGTCTCACTCAGCTAATGGATGATGACTCACGCATAGAAACTTCTGCACGCATATTCTGTACCATGGCTACTGTTAAACTGTAAAAACAGACTGACTTACTCACTGAATTGCAAGATCATTTGTTACTACAGCAGATTGGTTTTCCAAAAAAACGTGTGTACACTGAAAAGAGTCTTATCATGGTAACTATTAATACTTGATCTGATACTGATATCTGATTGGCTATTCACATTTTCCTGTATTTAGATACAGCATACCAGTTTCTCTTGCAAAAAGAAACTTTTGTATACTGTGAGACAATGTGTGTTTCAATGTAAAATATATTCACTGGATTGAATATAACATGGCTGTGGTAAAATGGGAATATGGGAAAATAACAAATAAGTGTTTTATTCCTCTTATACCACAGCAAGTTTTCAGCATATAAATTAATTTTGAATGAATGGCAAGTCGTAAATGTTAATCATTTATAGTCAGATTTAATGTTGTCTATTGTCCATGGGACCCATGAATAGCTCGTATTATCACAGCACCTTGAGATATCCTGAGTTTTGTTTAAAGAAGTTAGTGACATGTAAACAAGATATCCTCACATTTATTCCAGTAAGTTCTGGGAAAGGTCCGTACTGAAGGTGGTCATCAGCATGGTAGTAAAGTGGTTTCTTCACAGTGGTGACTTCACTAAAAGTCACACACAGACACACTCTATTGACGTTTCTCTATCTTACCAACAAAGATCCTTCATTCCACCTCAGACACTTTCACATACAATAATCAGACAGGCAGAGTGTGGATGCTAACAAAGTGAGTCATCTCAGTCCGTGTCAGCAAAAGTCCATGCCTGTACCTCCTATAATGTATCTGTAAGGTGGGTGCTATCTTCAAATTCTCAGTAAACAAACATTGCTAAAATGGCAGGCTAGACTTTTCACTCAAGCTAGACTTGCAATTCAGACTGTCTACTTGTCAAGACTGGCCAAGACCTGAATAAGTTTTCTGGAAGGAGCCATACAGCTAATTCGTGGTTCTAAAAATCAGAAAGAAATAATAAATACTATAATATATAGCTGAAGGGGTAAAGGTTTTGAAAGGTTTATAAAATCTGACTAATCTGTAGCTGGTCATTTCTGTTTAGTGTAAAACATTAGAATTCAACGTGTAAGCTTAATGTCCTATAGAAATCAGGGACAACATAATGTACATAGTGTAAAGTACAAATAGAAGAATAGATATGAGATGTAGCCTATAAACATGGCTCATGTCTGTAATTACACTCTAGCTAAAGAGCTATAGCCAAAAAATAACTTAATCAGCATCATTAATCAGACAACTAAAATTATGTTTTTAAATGTTTCTAATGTGATTTAGAATGTACAGTAACTTCAGCCAGAAACCCAAGATACCATGTTTTCTGACCTGAAGAATATGATAAAGATTAAAGGAGTCATGGGCTGTAAAATAAAATCTGCTTTTATTCACCTTATCAAGTCAAATGGCTTTGCTTAGTATGTTTATTACAAAAACTATTATATAACTAATCTGTACCTGGTTTTAGACCTTTTAGGCAATTTGTTAGATCTGATTCATAGATATTCATCACAAAACCATTAGGCCACATTTAGACTAGTAACTGCAGACCAGACTGTCTCAACTGAATCAGTTCCGACTTGCTTTAGTAATTACTAAAGGCTCAAGTACAATGATCATAACAGCCATCATCACATCACATTCTCACACAGACTTTAGAGACATCCTAAAAACAATACAGAACAACAGCAGCTGTGGTGAATTTAATGTCTAATAAAATCTTTAACTGCTAGGTCTTCAGGAAAGAGGGCTTTGTGCTTACTGCTTTCTCGGTATCATGACAAGCTGTTGTTTTTCTGTCTTCAAGAGAGACAAAAAAGAAAGACTGATGAGGAAACTTTTTTATAGCTTCTATAACATAAGTGATAAGAGGAAGTGACTTATTTGGCATACGTTTCACAAGATTAGTAGTTTGTAGTAGTTAGTAGATTAGTAACTATTAATTTCAAATGAAAAGTAGGATTGGCATTAATTAGAAACACAATGTGATTGTTTTCAAATTGTTGTGCTATAAGAGGAATAAAACACTATGTGTCATGCTGTTATAGATCATCCAACAAAGATTGATTATTTTCTTATAACAGCATGCCCTTTTTTTATTCCTTAATTCGTGCATGTATTTCTTCAGGCTTTGTATACAGCATGTACTAAAAACACACAGTTTATATTAATACGTAGGCAAACCTATTTATAATTACTCCTATTTTCCAAAAGGTTATGCACTTTCATATTTGGTTGAATTCTACTATGTTGAATATGCATTTTAAATGGTTTTCAATAGCGGAACATTAAAATAGTTCAGCAGCTGGTCAGCTAGTGAGAGAGCCCAGATGTGAAAGCACTCCTTCTTCATGAGGGAGTTTCTTTGTGTCTGCCTATTTCTTTCTGTGTTTTTTCCCTCTGCTAGGAATCCCCACTGATCCGCAATATACCCACCCACCCACACACACAAACGTTTTCTCCCAATCAATGGAAAAATACTGCAGGCTACCTTAGAAGTCAACCTTGGCTGAAGTTATACAAAGTCAACAAATGTGTATGCCAAATATTTTAAGGACTATTCAACATCATCACTGATAGCCATTTAGGAATGCCAACTTAGAGAGATGAAGAGTAAAGTAAACGCTAATCTCTCGGCTGGGTCTTATCGTAACCATCAGCTTGGCTGGATAAAAAGAGAGCTACAGGACGCCCTGAGATCTGATTGCACTCTGATTTCTAAGTGCATAGCAGCCAGAAACACACACACACACACACACACACACACACACACACACACACACACACACACACACACACACACACACACACACACAAACTGTAAAGACCTCTGCTGATGTTATCTTCAGTATACGTGATGACTAAAAGTCGAATGTGCTGTGAGCTGCACTGTACACAAGCCACATATTGACTTATGGAGTCCCTTTTTAGTGTCCATTTACACCCATTTATTTGATTTTATTCATTCAACCCAAACACTGCGTGACAGCAGTAGCTGCAGTTAACCCCACTGATTTTATTTGTTTAAAAATCAGGGAAAAAATGATCAATGTTAGGTTTGTAGTCATTTACTTTATAAACTATATTAAAATCGAGCCACATTCATACTCAATTTACCCTTCACTGACTGTACTAAATTAACCTCTGATGTATTTATTTTCAGTAATCAGGACCATGAAACATTAAATCATTATTAATTCATCTCACTGCTCAAAGCTGTGTAAACTAAAAGTAAGATATGTATATATACAAATTCCAAATCAGCCTCTTTACTGAGAAACAAGGCTAACATTTACAGTACAGTGAAAGCAAATCTCTGTTTTTCTCTTTTTTTGGTCATGATTATTATTATTTTTTTAATCGTTACTCAAAACCCTTGTAGCAATATATTCATTCTTTTTTGCAGCTGAATGTCAATTTGTCTGCTTAGAACTGCTAGAGAAAGATATGGAGGGAGGAAGAGAGACTCCCTAAGTATGAGTCAGACTGAAGGAGATCCCTCTTCACTCAGCTTTAATCAGAATTTTTTGCTTATGCTCTAGATTGTCTTGCGATGCTCACTCTCATTTATCTTCTTTCTATCATTACATTCAGCAGATGTGACCAGCTAATCTGTTTTACCTCATAATACCATGTTTATTTACACTAACAGCAGACAGGCAGGTTTTATTTACATAAAACAGTTCAGCACTATACCAAGGTTAACAAGCTTACAAGGTAGCATACAGTAGTTAGTGCTCTCCAACTGAGAGTTTGTCATTAATAACTAGCCCTGTTTACTAATACACTAGCTAAAGTTTTCTCTAAATAAACTCACTAGCAAAGTTAATTAGCAAGCTAGCATTCGAGATATCAAACAGAGATAGAGATATCTAATAGAGCTAACAAACAGGATTGTTGATATTAGCACAGTGCTGTGTAGGTTGCTAATCTATTATGTGTAAATAAATCCAGTATTTTTGCTAAGCAATATGGCAAGCCACACAAGCAAAAATAAGGATAGCAAAATGGTGGACAAATAGCTAAACGTGTTTGCTAACAAGTTTGTATTGTGTAAATAAAAGCAGACACTAGGGTTTAAGCTTTAGTAAATTTAACTACAAATTCTATAATTTGGCACCATGGCATTTTGACTCTCTTACGGAAATGTTAGTGTATCTATAAATGGCATATATACTGTGTCGGAGTTGTTGTTTGTAATATGATTGGTCACAAAAATAATCCCTACATAATCCAATCTTTAGTATTTTTTTAAACTAACTATCATTATATATCTATCTATCTATATAACTATCATCAATATTGAATGCAACACATTTCTTCTCTCTCTTCACCTTTCGTCATTTTCTCTAGAATTTTCTTAGAATTACTTCACTAGGAACAACTCTTTGCACTAATCTATATAATACGAGCGCAGGTTTTTTTGGCAAATTCACCAAAATATTCCTCTAATTACTACAGTATATTTCGTAGTTTAAGCAAATAGTCTGGTTTATTAGCAAGCTACCTAGCATTTGACTACCTACTACACTTTGTAAGAAAAACCTGTAGACAGGTTTGTTAGCAAGCCAGCAAAACATTTGCTAGCAAGCTAACATTCTGTAACTTTTTATGTATGCCCTAAAGATATGAGCTCCTGTCAAATATTTTAGAATTGATTATCTTCTGTTTAAGTTTATAAGTTTACTTCTAACACTAAGATGTTTTTCAATGTGTTACCCTATTAGGGGGAACTTTTAAAAGTTTTATATATAATAATAAAATGGAGGATTTCTATTTTAGGAAAGGTTTTGAGCAGACCACAGCTACTATGGTGCCACCAGACACAGATGCTGGTTCATGAAAAAGCAGAAATATTCCATGCTGTGAAGTGTGTGTGTGTGTGTGTGTGTGTGTGTGTGTGTGTGTGTGTGTGTGAGAGAGAGAGAGAGAGAGAGAGAGAGAGAGAGAGAGAGAGAGAGAGAGAGAGAGAGAGAGAGAGAGAGAGAGAGATTGTTGTGCCTGATCGTGCTAGATTGGCAAAGGGGAGTTTCCATGCAAGGATTGCCCAAAAATCCACAACTAGTGCCAGACACAGGGAAGCCCTCTGCACAAACAAGAAGCACACACACCAAAAAAATGCTCACAATATGCAGTTTGTATTATATTATGAATAATACTGACTCTGACTGACCTCAAAAGTCAAAAACAAAATCTGCAATTACAATCATTTGCCTCAAATACAAATTCACCACTCACTATGACTTACTGACAGATTTTTTGACACTGAGACCAAAATTTGTTTTGGTTTTTTTGTTTTCCTTGCAGTCTATAAATAATATTACTAATATACAAGACAGAATTATAGCACAGCATATATGCATGTGTGAGTGTGTGTGTGCGTGTGTGTGTCATTCAGAGAGTGTTTTTGCAGCTCAATCATAATGCTTGTGTAGATGAGGTACAATTTAACGATTTCATAATAGTAAGGGAGTTGCTGATTGAGTTTAATCACTGTGTTATGAGTTTAGGCTAAATCATCACACACTTGTTGTCACATTGGATGGTTCAGTATCTCAAACAGACTTGCACATGTGGCTTCTGGCAGTGTGAAACGCAATTATCTATCGCTTTCTTTCTCAGCACATAGAAAACTGAATAGGTTATAAGTTAAATGTATAGTATTTTTTGCTATTTGTAGTGAATATAGGAAGAAACTGTCCTTGTCAACAACAAAAAGATTTTGTGCGAGTATGTGTGTGTTTTTAAAGCATCTCAGTGACTTAGCGTGTCTCTCTTCACAACTTAAACAATAGAGAGACTTCCTACAGCCTGGAGAACAAGGCTGTAGGAAATCCAGCATGTTTACACGATTCAGCTGAGTCCTTTCCTGTACCTCCTGTTCTTTTTTTCACCAACTCATCAAGGAAATTACTGTTTGTAAACCTCAGGTATCAACAGCCAGGAGCTACTGCTGCTATTTTCCGTATGGAAAAAAGATTGGCAGGAATAAATTGGTGAGAGAGAGAGAGAGAGAGAGAGAGAGAGAGAGAGAGAGAGAGAGAGAGAGAGAGAGAGAGAGAGAATCAAAACAAACGCCCAGGCACTAGGGACAGTAGAGACTGCCACATTCTGTGTTTGTGCTTCATTCCAGGCCTGAGCAGGCAATGGAAACTTCTGGAAATGTAAATCTGTTGGGTTAAAAATACAGCACATTAATGTGCTCCACATGTGGCTCTCTGGCAGGGAGAAGCATATTTTGACGGCAGTGAAGGGAATGAGGGAGAGAGGGAAGCAGGGAGGTAGTGGTGTGAGGGGTTTTCTTCTTCAAGGGGTGTGACAGAGGGTGCAGACAAACACTGGTGTGTGAATACACACTTGCATATAAAAAAATAGCAGGATATTATAAAGTGAGTTTTCGCCCTGTGTACTGGTCCTAAGAGCAAGGATTCATGGCCTTTTTTTATATACATATTTGATGTCCTGTATGAAACTAGCAAATATTTGTTGATTCTGATTGAAATCTAGATGTCTTGCTCATTCCTGGCAAGGTTTAAGATAGATAGATAGATAGATAGATAGATAGATAGATAGATAGATAGATAGATAGATAGATAGATAGATAGATAGATAGATAGATAGATAGATAGATAGATAGATAGATAGATAGATAGATAGATAGATAGATAGATAGATAGATAGATAGATAGATAGATAGTTTCTGTCAGGTACTAATAAGATATAATAATGCTATGATATACACAATGATATCAGAAAAGTGTATCCTGACTTGATTTATCACAATAACATTATAGTATCATCATATTGCACAGCTATACTAGCTGCATGCTAGTACTAGTACTACTACTGTAGCTAACCCTAACCCTACATGTCCTATTGAGAATATACATCTTGATCATGACTCATCTCCACACACACCGACACACGTGCACACACACATGCACACACACGCACACCCATTCTCACTTATTCACCTACATAATCTGGATAGATTATAATGGCTAAACCTATCATAACACACATGTTGCTGCTGATTGAATTTTAAGTAGCAATGAGCCTCACTGGATCTCAGTATATCCCTTTAATGGTTTAGACAATAAAGGCTAGATCAGGACAGGTTCTTACCTTGTCCTTTCTCCACAAACACCACCTTGGAGTCAGGTTGGAAGTTATGGCCACTGATGAGCATGTGCTCTCCCCCTGTGGCAGGACAGCTGTCCACACTTTGTCTGTCCACCAGAGGCAGCTCCTGTGCAGAACGCTGGGCTAACAACACATAACAGCACACAAAAAAGTTTTTAATATTTTCCAAATTATAGAAATTAAGATCCTTGATTCACAGAAGTGTTTTATACATGCTCCCAAAATGTAATAAATGCATCTTTAATTTGAGGGAAATTTCATTTGAGGATACACAATGCAGCAGAATGAGCTATCTGTCAATCTTGTAAATTAATGATACAACTTATCCTGTACAAATAAAATGCTTAACCTCTGAATGAGGTTGCAAATGAATCCTGGCATGCTGTCACTTTACTGTTTCATCCTGCTGCTGTTTTCACAAAGTATCTGGCAACGCACCAGGGCCCCTCCTATTTTATGAGCCGCGCTCACTGTGAATTGATCCTTCTCATTTACCTCACAGTATATCACAACTTATGGCAAAGAGCAGAGCCAGAGCCTGAACGAGAACCATTTAAAAAAGAAAATCCATGATAAGCTTTCTTTTTAATGGTCTTGAAAGTCACACTCAATTGCTAAAGAAATAAGTAGGCCAAAATTAATATCTGCCTAAAATATATATGGCTAGTTACAGTAATAGTGCTGTATCTTCTATCATATTTAGTATGCTTAATGCAGGGAAGATACTGTGTTAACAATGCTCTATCCAGTATCTGGGATGGCTAATAATAATGAGCCAGCAGGGCTAATCCTGCCTTGTCTTATTTCCTGTTTCCAAATAGCTTAAAACAAACACCACAAACAACAACTGTATGAAAAATACACAGAGTGAGGCTGGGCCTGATTCTTTTCTTGATAATTCATGGAAGACACTGTGTATGAAATACACTTTCTATTTACATTTACATTTACAGCATTTGGCAGACGCCCTTATCCAGAGCGACGTACATAAGTGCTTAAATCTCTAACATTGAATACATTAATGCTGGTTCACTAGGTTACATACTTAAGATACCATGAGTTTAAAACTTTGTTCAAAGTTACAATGAAAAAGTGTCAAAAGTTTTTTTTTTTAAATGCAAAAGATAAGGAAAGAAGTGCTAGTTGTAGTGTTTCCTGAATAAGTAGGTCTATTTAGACCTGTACCTACAATAGGATCCTATTCCATACAGATAAACCTGTGGTTTCATAATAGGAACAGCAAGTTATTGATTACTGTTACTGAAAAATATCAGTCCAAATAAAAGTCAGACCTAGGGGGCATTTTACTCTGTCTAATGACTGGACATGTCTGTCGCTGAACAACTGCATCTATAGTCCAGGCTAAAAGGAAATCAGCCATAGCCTCGCCTCTTGCTTCTTCATATAGGGCTACATATAAGCAAATGATGTGATGCATGGGCCAAAAAATTAAATCTTACAATATACTGATTGTTGTTTATATTTATAAGACAGCCCTGCTAGCCCATTTATAACAACTGTCTCTGAGTATAACAGTTAGACACATGTACAGCAATGTACGTTGACTTACAGCATTCGATGGGGTTGGATGCAACCTGCAGGGACACGGTTCTGCCATTGGGCTGATTAATATGGACCCGAAATACCATCCTGACTCGTGTGTTCTTCCTCCCGATATCTGTCTCGCCTTTCCGGAGCTCGATGTCTGAGTTTCGTAGCTTTAGAATTCCGGCACAGTCAATTCTTTAATAAACAGAAAACACAACTTTAGCAGCTGTGAATAAACCAAATGAAACTTCCATGCACTGTGGTAGAAGATTATTAGTTACTGGATAGTGATTATGAAATAAACTAGCAACAATGTGTACTGTATATAGTTTGTATGCAAAGGCAGTTTATTAGGCTTGCCAATTCAGTAGCCAAGAAACTGGCATCTAACTGTGTTTTTATTTTAAGTCAATAAACAACTTTAATTCATAATTCTCATTCAGAATCAAAGATTTAAAGCAGTGCAGATTATACTCTTGGGCTATGGTTCAAGAATTTATTACAGACATTATTACAAACTCTATCCTTATCTTTAATAATAATAATAATAATAATAATAATAATAATAATAATAATAATAATAATAATAATAATAATAATATGTCTAGAGAAACATTGGAGAAAGTTTCAGATCTATGAGAATCTAGTACACTAGCCTTTTCTGTTCAAATTATAATACGAGTTGCTGAAAAAGTCCATAACAACCCTGACGTGGCCTACAAGCATTACCACAACGTATAAAGTGCTTCCAAATGGCAAGAATCAAAGACAGCTTTTCCCCAGTCTACGATAAATGGCCTCCAAAAATCATGAAATACAAGACATCGTTCAAATCTAATACATATAACAACCATTATATTAGTCAAAAGTAGGTGTAGGAGTTTTTGTGTTTACCAAAGTACAAGGAAGCACTTTGGATCATGCACAAGCAAGTACCCAGAAAGACGTTCCAACAATGCTGAAAATGGATACCAGGAGGTCTGGGTTTTATATAAGCTGAGTTAAGTAATCCATCCATTAAATAACGAGAGAAAAAGTGCTGAGCTGGGCGGCTGCTACTGCAACGCTCACACATCAGACCCCAGTGCCCTGTTAGAGGCTCCCCACACATCCTGAGGCCTCATGTAACACGAGCTGTGTGGCTCCTGGGAAGAAAACCCACTGTGCTGCAGCTCAACAAAATACAAAAATCGCCTCACACGTGCGAGCGCGCGCACACACTCACACACACTCACACACACTCACACACACTCACACACACTCACACACACTCACACACACTCACACACACTCACACACACTCACACACACACACACACTCACACACACACACACACACACACACACACACACACACACACACACACACACACACACACACACACACACACACACACACACACACACATAAACACACACACAAAGCATCCTGGGCATGTGTCATAAAAGTAGGAGCAACATTAAATTAGATTTAAAAACATGGAAAGTCATAAAACCAGACTAAAATTTACGCACATATTCAGTCTTTTTTGTACAGTTCATAATTACAAGATCATGAATTTACAACCTTTCTTATGCTGCCTTTTATCACCATTATAAAGAAGCATACACACACACGCACTCACATGGCCCTCATGTTGCTCTCAGGCAGGAGTGGAATCTCCAACACTTTGGTGTTGGCCTGCATGATCTCGTGGCTGGGTGTGGACACGGTCTTGCCTGTGATGCGGTGGACCTGGTAAAAAGCGTGTGGCCGCAGGAGACGGTCGTCTGCAGTCCCGATGAACAGTTGCAGCGTCAGAGGCTCGCTCTCCATGTAGCCATGAAGCTGAAAAATATGACCCACTCATTTACAGTTACAGTAGAGTCTTTAACAAGGATTAAGCTATGGCTATAAAAATCAGGCATGTCTTACAACTAAAACTGCTACACAAATGACAATTTCTGTCAGTCTGCTGGAAATCAACATGGTCATGCTCTATGATTATCCCATAACACTGTCAATCTGTAATCTAAATTTAAAATGCTATTTGAGTTCTTGGCAAGTTCCAGCTGCAGAAAAAAGTGACTGGCACACAGAGCTCTCAAGGGAGGGGAAGAGCTGGAGGTAGTGAAGTTTGTATATTTATTCAAGTGGGTATGTTTAAGCCTGGCATTTCAGTTTAGACAGGCAGATACAAGAGCAAAGAAAGGAGAGAGAGAGAGAGAGAGAGAGAGAGAGAGAGAGAGAGAGAGAGAGAGAGAGAGAGAGAACGAGCCTCCCCACCCTTCATTACATTATCACCTACTATAGGAATGCCAAGATTGTGGGTTCATGACTCGGAGGGCTGAGCACCTCGTCCACACCTCCATGCACTGTGTTCAGCTCCCAAGCTCACATGCTTGACTATCTCTGTGTAACAGACACAAGGGTGCTATATGCAGAGCTCAGACATGTGCTCTTCAGTAACTCATAAAAAGAGGTATGTAGGGCACATGGGAAAATGTGTAGAGAACTATCTCTACTAAGAATCCTCTAAAAAAGAACCCATTTTAGTTTGAAGTCTAATTTGGCATGATTGAATAATTATTGTTAGCTGTGAGCCTACTTAAAGGAATGCTCCAGTTTGGTAAATTCTGCAATATTTGTAGTCTATGTCTGATTACTAAATCTACTATTTTAAGAGCTGTGAAACTTCAAATCCTAAACTGTTCATTTTACCTACTGCACCTTTAAGTTGCACTTTTGGTAAAGTTTATGTAGTCACACCGTTGCTTTAATCACAAATGCATGTTTCACATGGTGAAAGGTGGAATTTATACTTTTTCTCCTCTGTACAGTCCTGAAAACAACTGCATCTGAAATATTTGTCTGAAATTTATCTGTATATCACAAAAAAGCTCTAGTATTTTAATGTATGGCATATGGAAAGCATTATAGATATTTTGATAACCTGTATCTGGCTACAGAAAAAGAATGTGATGTTTAGCTATGGCACATACCAACAACTTGATCAAAGCATAAGATTCACCATGTGAGGCAGTTTACACTTAGCTAGCAGGTTTTTTGGTAGGCTGATTGCTTTTTTCTCAAGCAACAAGCTCTTTGCAGGAGGATATCATAGGCCATGCAGAAATATATTTACAGTTTTTTAAAGCCAACATATCAAAGATTGTTATAGACAAAGAAAAAATCCAGATTTTGGTCAGAATCTTTGGCACTGGCTACAAATATTCATCCCCAAATTACTCAGACCACCCCTTATATTCCTCCCTCTGAAGAAGTAGCTCCATTAGACAGATTAAAAGCTTTATTTTTAAATACCATTTACTCAAGAATTTATAAGTATTTTACAAAAAAAAACACTAACAGCAGACCAGAAATTTCATGTTCTGAGTCATTTTTATTATTAATGTATTTTCTGTTCTCTCTTCAGCACAGGAAAACATGTTCTAAACACAAATCCTTCTCTGGTAATAATGTCATCATATTTTCACCTTTACTCTGTTATGTTTCTTCATAAAAGCTGCTCTAATGATTTTGTCTTTCTTTCCAGTTATGACAGAGTCAATCATATGAATTTCCTGATTGAGTTAAAGGCAAGCATTTAAGCTCAAAATTGTGGTTAGGCAGTGAAATTTCAGCCACGTACGTATACCATCCATCTGATGAATCTCTGTGGTAAGACATAAGCTGTGGTCTAAAAAAAATCCCTTGAATAAGAAACTGAGAGAGAGAGAGAGCGCTAGGATGAATGGTGAGCCTTACAGAAAAGCTTACATGGGTGGTGCCATTAAGGCCAATTGGTGAGTGTGCACAGTAGAGCACACTCTCTAATCTGGAGGTTTTATGGGATGGGACAGCCTTGTGTGAGGCTCCCTTGAGAACCCTTCTATCCCACACACACACACACACACACACACACACACACACACACACATACACACAGTCTTCAGCAGCCAGGGGCCAGGAGCCAGAAACGTGTGTGGTTCAGACTGGCCGCCTCCACTGCACGCCGGCCCCCATGATGTCAGTGCAGCACTGGGAACTTTACTAAACAAAAGGCAGCCTGTGCGCTGTGGCGGAAACTGTGGCGAACGTGAAAAAACATAGGGGACGAGTGAGAGAAAAAGGCATGCTGGGTTCTTCACAGGAGAGAAGCCCAACGGCATGTGTTTGGCATCATTAGCACCTCATGAAGCCGAACTGAACTATTCAATCAGAACAGATGTGAACTGGAGTAGAGCATTTAAGCAGATGTGAGCCAAAGCCAAGCGTCATTTCTCCTCTGTGTCGCACGACTAGCTAGGTAAAGTGATCCATGGGCTCAGGTTATGACTGCATTGAATGTGTGTGATCATGCCACGATTACTGACTGGTAGTTACATTTGCTTCTGACCACTATGACTTATTCTCATTCATGATATTGGTCCAAGCAGTAGACTAAGAGGAGACGGGTGAGTCAGAAACGTCTGTTGCGGAACTGACTGGCCTGTGCTGTCGTCAAGACTTTGTGGTCTTGTGTAACATCTGAAGTATTTCACCTAATCCTCTGAGATTTAGCATTGCATTATTGCTAAACCATATAGCCAGCTTCTGAACAGCCACTGCTGATTGAGAACAGAGTTGCCAAGACATCATCTGCCTGTAGAGCCTGTCTTTATTTCAAATAATTAGTCTAGAAAACAATGAGTTAAAATAGAAGACTAATAAGAACCAGAGACCAAATGGCAAAATCCAGACTGACCAAACACTGATTTCTACTCATTACAGTATAATGGCAAAGGGATGTTGCCAGTCTGATTAGTTTACAAGACAACCTTCTTTTGTACAGGATCCTGTCTGGAAACCAGCCAAGTAGGATTAAAGGATACTTCCAAAGCCACTACAGTAAAGCACTGTTAACACTGAGTGCTACAACGAGGAAGAAGACAAAGCCATAGATGGAAGCCAGCATTCAGAAAGAGATATTTGTAGATAAATACCTGAACAATTGGATGTCCCCCAGCAAGTGCCTTCACGGCCCCTCTGCTTCCCTCTGTTTCATAGTGAGCACGATGGTGAGATTTAGGCTGAACCTCGATCTGCAGGCTATATGGTCCAGAACTGGAGGGCAGCTGCCAGTCAAGAGCTGGCAAAGATGGGCTAGATAAAAGAGAGTGACACTAAGAGGTTCTTTTTCTAGTAAATTGTTGCTGACAAAATAAAAGTAATAAAACATTCTAATTTCAAACCATTGACCTAGGGTGAGTGGATCAGTGAATCAGTGAATTCAGAACACCTGAATTTTACCTGATATATGGCTTTGGTTTAGACCAATATGGATGATGAGGTACATCGAGAAAGCTAGTGTAGCCCTCCTTTTTAAATGCTAGGCGTGATGAGGAGTAGTCCTCATGAGAGAGTTCTGCGGAGCCTGTCTCTTCACCTCCAGGCTCAATCTTCAGGCTCACGCTAGTACTATGCTCCATGCTGGTTTTCCTGGTCTTGAGTGGAATCCCCTCTCCAATATCAGTCATTCCATCTGTGCTGAGAGCATTAATGGCTGCCACAATGGCAGAATTGGTGTACTGGTTTGTGTTGGGCAGCCATGTGTCTTCAGTCATGCTGAGGCGAGGTGAGGTTTGTGGAGACAGCCCTGGTGACTGGTTAGGTGAATATGGATGGTATTTTTGAGAGGGGTTGCCACTAAAGCTGTACTTCCGTTTCCCAGCACAAGGGGAGTTGGAGCGGGAGCCACGAAGTGCCATCCAGCTTTCCTCAGTCACACTGGTGCGGGGAGAACCAGTAGGAGATTGGCGAGGTGAGGTACCCAGCGTTCCAGACAGCAATGAAGAGGAACCTTTGGGTGAGACACATGGTGATTGCCATGGAGAGTTCTGTGGTGAGTTGTCATAATTGCATGAGTAGCCTGACTCATATGATGAAGCCTCAGAGTGGCAACTACGCGATGAAATGCTGCTAGCTGGGCTCAGGCAGCTGGGGTCACGGTAACCCTCACCACTGGGCAATGTTAAAGTCACAACGGAGTTGACACGCTTAGCTACAGGTGCATTGTTCTCTTCCACCTCATCTTCAGGGAACTGACCATAAGCTGTGATCTCGATCCGTGGACTTTCCAGAGCAGGCGCTCCATTGGGGCCAGATGACTGGTAGTATCCCATCGAGCCCATGTCTTCACTTGGGGAAAATGATGAAGGTTGGCTGACAGAAACTGAGATGGAGGGACTGGTCTGAAGGTTGTGGTACTGGGTCGGAAGGCAAGGGCTTCTCATTGAAAGGGATAGGCTGATGTTTGGTGTGTAGCTGTATGTTTCTGCAGAAAGAAATGTATTGTAATTCCATATCTTTTCAAATGGCAAGTCTAAAACCATGAATTGATTTGATAAAACTTTTTATGCTGAAAGACAGGGGTCAGTGTTTAAAAAAAAAACATCACCCCTGCTGAAAATCATTGCGTATGCAAAGGAAGTACGGTGACTGAAACAAAAATACCTAGCTAAAAATATCACTGTATTAAAGAATACTTTATCATACCCCAAAACAGATGGAAAATCAATCTATTCTACACTCAGCCAGTCAGTCAGTCTAAACACAATCTCAGTTGGTTTAATATAAGGTATGGTATATGGTCCTGACAACACAGAGCAAAACATTTGGTTGATTTACTGAAACCACAAAACACCAGAGACAAAGTAATAGAAAAAATAGTCAGTAACTTACTCTAAATCACAGACTGCACTATTTACACTGAGTTGACAGTTTATTGGTTACTTAAGAACGCATGTATATACACATTGGATTGAAACTAGCAAATCTTTCTTCTAAAGTTACTTTTAATAGAATTGCACATGGCAATTTCACAGAAGCTCTAATTGGCACATGGAAATCGTCTGTGGTGATAAGTTCACGCTAGCCCTGCAGTCTAAGAACTAAGGGAAAACTCTTCAAATCCATATGCTGAACTATTCAACTAAGGTTTTCCTGATCAGAAAACATTCAAAGAGGAACACTTTTGGAAACCCTTAACTGAACAAAGAACCCATTAGGAACCTTTGTGTTAAAAGAGGAAACCAAATGAGTCTAGACTAAAAACTACATACCCTATTCTAGGTACCATGAAGGTTTTCAATTTGTCTTTTGAATGGGAAACCTTGGGGTTTATATGTAGAAATCTACCTTAGAGGTTTTAGAACTGGTTCCAAGTAGAAATCCTTTATATAGATAGAATGGTTAACCATCCAGTTAACCCTTAAGAAACCCCTTTATCCTCTAAAATGTGTGAATCTCCCCTTTTTAAGACCAGTGCACAGGCAGGCAGGCAGGGAGTTTTAGTCTGTAAGAAATTACGTGCTTTCTTGTGCATGAGCCTCACAAGGAAATTAGTAACAGTCTCTTTTGAAAGCTATTGCCACGCAGACCTTGAAACCACAAGCTCTACTAAATGAAGTCAAAAGGAATAACAAGCCCTGTATCTGAATCACTGAAAATAGGAGGACTGGGATATTACAGTGAAAGAGTGTAAAAAAAAACACACAGTGCACTGACTACTGTAACAAAGTGTATATGATAAATGGTTGCCTTTGACTGTAATAAACATGAATCAGAGTGTAATGTAAACTGAACTCTTTCATGAGGCAATAGGTGCTGGTCTAAAAGGGAGCTGGAAAACTGAATAACGGTGTGTTTGTGAAGCAGGAGCCACTGAATAACGGTGTGTTTGTGAAGCAGGAGCCACGCCCACTCAAAACTCTACTCTATTTCAGCAAACTTTAATCAAAGACAACGCCTTTTACAGGAGGAAAGATCTCTCAGATTGTCCCTAAACATTAAAGCATTTGAGTAGGATGGTTAGAACCAGCATGCATTATTGAAAAATAAATACATACATAAATAAATAAATACGTACATGCATAAATAAAATAATAATAATAGAATTCAGCAATTCAATGAATAAATTCTATTCATGTTATATTACCTTCATCTGCTGATTTCATGCTTCCGACCTCTTTGGTGAAAGTTAGCAGTTCAAGTTTTATATATATACACACAGTATATATGTATATATGGATCCAAAAACTTGGGTGAAAAAAGTCAGTTGTGTAAAATTATGGCATACAAAACGCTGTCACGGAAAAGTGCGCATAATGTCAAAAGGCGCTAAAATCCAGGATGTAGAATTGCGCCTGATGGACTTTATTTTTTTGTTAGAAATCCCGTTGCGTCGTTTTAATTCAGCTCTTGTAAATGAAGTGCCGGGCTGCTCGGGGTCTTCGTGACGCACTAGCTCACGCGCTGAGGTCTCCGCTGCTTTACAAAGCCGGGAAATACCTCCGGTCAGTAACGCCCCCTGTCTGGCGTCACGCACCACGTCTCAGTCTCAGCGCAACGGGAGAGGGATTCTCTTACTGTGTTGCCAGACCATTGTTTTTTCATCTCAAGTCAAGTCAAGTCAAGTCAAGAAGCTTTTATTGTCATTTCAACCCTATATACTGTAGCTGTTGCAGTACACAGTGAAATGAGACAAGGTTTCTCCAGGATCCTGGTGCTACATAAAGCAAAGACCACAAGTAGTCCTAGATACATAAAGTGCATCTGTGCAAACTGGAGCAAGCAGTGTAGGACAAGACAAACAAGACGGTGCAGGTCAAAAGACAGTGCAAACCAGAAATACAAGACAATGCACAAAAGATACACAATAAAGAAAAACCAGCGCCGACCTGTGTAAATAATGTATGTTCAATCAATGTTGCGTGTGCAGAAATACTGCAATAAACACAGTATTATAGTAGCAGTTACATGGGATATTGTAAAGGATTGTGCAAAACAGCAATCGACCGAAATGTGAGACAGCATGTGCGAAGTGCAAAACAGCATGTAAACAGTTTGATGGATGTGTATTGGAAGTGTGTGCATTTGGTGTAGGTCTGTGCAGTCCATACAGTGTGTGTGGTGTGTTGTGCTCAGAACAGCTCAGTTCAGTTATTAAGGAGTCTGGTGGCTTGTGGAAAGAAGAAGGAATCTGCATCGGTTTGCTTAGGAACAGAATTTGGGTCTAGTTAAATAAGTAAGCAGGTTGTTCATAAATATTTAATACAAAGATTTGCACGTGTATTTAGTGGTTGTAATGATTCCATTGTCTACGCAGTGTTACTTTAATGCCAACCATCAGAAAAAGCCTTGAATACTTAAAGGCTCTTTGGTTATCTGTAAACCAGGTCTCATCAATCTTATCCACAAAGGGCTGCTGTGGCTGCAGGCTTTCATTACAGCCAAATTGGAGACACACTTAAGAGTTGATGGAAGACTAAGATGGACTGATTAAATGAGTGGAATTCATGCATAAGATTAGAGGCCCTACAGAATGTTTCTCTATAGGGTAAGGTATCAAATTAGAAATATTCTAGTCTTTTAATCTTACTAGCCACTCTATCAGGCACACCATTCCTCCTTGAAGACAATAGTTTATTTTTTTATACACAATTTGTGTTAATCATACATGATCCATCATTATTACTGTTGACTTATTGCTACACGAATGCTTTTCTATTTGGGAGTATTAATGATAGGAGAACTTAGTTTGGGTTGTCATCAGAAGAAGAAGAAGCCTTTTATTTTTGTCACATACACATTACAGCACAGTGAAATTCTTTCTTCGCATATCTAAACTTTGGAGGTTGGGTTCAGACCGCAGGGTCAGCCATGATACAGGCCCCTGGAGCAGTGAGAGCTAAGGGCCTTGCTCAAGGGCCCAACAGTGTCAGCTTGGCAGTGCACTACTTCAGCCACCACTTCCCCAATAAATCAATCATTAAGGGTTTTCCCCGATGCACAAGCCACCTCGTTAAACTTTCATTGTACCTAGCTTATTTTAGATTATTTGATTTGTTTGTCATTTATAATCTTCAATAAATACTTTTTTCAATGGATCTGGAGCCTATCCTGAAAGGCTGGGTATGGGGTACACGTACACCCTGGCTGGGGAACCATCCCATCCTAAGTACTATAAGCTGTGTAGACCTGTTCAATTGTTCAATAAGTGTAGTTTCAAAGTTGGTACACCTAATAAACTGAGCCCAAGTTGTATGAGGTTGCTAAACATTGCAACACATTTGCTTTGATTTCCATGTTTTTGATGTTCTGTTTTAGATATTTTATTGTAATGGAAATGTACTTTTGTATACCAATCTGGCAACCCGGGGTCCGTCTTCTCCACATTTCCAGATGTACGCGAGGAACTGACTGCTGTGGAATAAAACAACAAAGAATTAAGGGTATAATGATGATACCGAAGATAACACGGCTCTGTAAAATAGTCAAATAGCGTGAAATGTGCTTTCTTTGAATTCGCGCTATTCCAGAAATGCCGAAAAAACAAGTTGCCTTGGAAACGACAGTCCGTCGCCTAGCAACCGCAGTGCGTCGGCGTGAAGGATAAACACAAATACTGGCGCTCTATTTTAAGACTTGGCAACGTCAGGAAACGAAATACAAAAGTCTTGACTGTGCGAACATTAGACGTTTCTTTTCTGTCTACAGAAGAGCTGTCATGATTGGACACTTTATAAGATTCGCTCTGCTGTCAATAAATTGCACTGCTTTGACAACAAAATAAAAAAATGAGTCGATTACATACACAAAAGGTGACTATGCTCATCCCAACACCACCATCACATCATTGTATTACTTAAAGTTATAAAATTGTTCCAGGTTTGATTCAGGTTTGCTGTTACACCTTAATCTTGATGATAGACACTGGATCAAGGTCCCTTGTTCGATCCTGGGCCCTGTGGAGTTTCATGGGTTCTTGAGTTTCATGGGTTCTCTGGTTTCTTCCTATGCTTCTTCATGCCATAGGCTTGATATCCAAAGGTCTCTGCTATGGTATCTGAGGACATTTGTAATAAATGTAGATGTTTTTGACCCTGATTTTGTTGGTAAGGCAAATAAATGAAACATTGCATAGAAGTCAGTGGGGGTTGTGCGATAATTCAAAAAATAGTATAACTCCAACTCTGTGTACAGCCTTAATTTTTTCAAAGCTGTTTAAAAATCCAGTGCCAGAAGAGGACTTTGAGTCTGTTTTTTTTTTCTTAAGATTCCTTCCTCATGTTGTCTCAGGGTGTTTTCCCTGCCACTGCCCCCTCTGGCTTGTTCAATATGGATCAAAATCTACATCTGGATTTCGGTATTGCTGCTTTATGACAGCGTCTATTGTTAAAAGTGCTATACAATACAAATCAAATTGAATCGAAATGGTTCACAGTCTGTGTGACATTAAGGATGCATGAAGGCATGAAGTGCTTTCATCATGGGGACATAGTAGCAATGTCTGTCCCCCTTCTTTGGTATTCGCTCTCCTGTTATGATGATAGTCCTGTTCACTGGTTTGACCTCATGGAAAGCTCACGCCCACAGGCAAGCTCCCTAATTGGAGCAGTGGGGCATGTGTTTCTCCCCCTCTTGCCCAGCTATGTGAAATTGAACCACATGCTGCTGTAAACACTTCTCCCAGTTTCTGGTAATAAATAGCTCCAGCCATATTGATTGACGAACATCCGTTCCTGCAACAGGTCAGACGGTATTTTTTCCACAGTCACATAATGCCAGATGAAGAATGAATAATCATAAGTATTGGCTTTGTGATTGTGTATTGTGTGTAATGACATGAATAGTTATATCGATTGGTCCTACAAACCTGATTTGGCTGCCTGTAGGGCTCTGTGGCCTAATGGGTCATTGCGGTGATATTGCACGCTCCAGTAGACAAACGAATACATTTGCTGCATATGAGATTTGCGGTGAACAGTACAAAATCATATGCCATTTTCCTACAATGGTCTTTGTAGATTTGGGTCTGGATTTTTATCCCACAGCTGTATTCTATAAAGTATGATGTAATCTCACAAATATATATCATACTGCATTTCAGTCATATAAATTTAGGTCATCGTTAGAGGTATGCAATGCACAATAACTGCGTTTTGGGTTTTAAAGAAGACAAGATTCTTGCATTTATATATATGATGATGATGATGTTATCTATTACCACCCCAAAGATAATTCTTCCAATAACAGCACATCTGGAGGTGCTGTATTCTTCTAATACCATATTCCATTATTGTGAACCTATTGTTATAGAAAATGAATCAACGGCAACTGACCAATCAGATTTATGCATTCAACAGCTCTGCAATATATATATATATAAAGATCATGCAAATAATCAGTTAATAAGATGGTGTTAATTCCAGTAGCAGTAAAATAACTCCTTACAAGCCCACTAAAGCTTGCACCGCTTCGTGTTTAGTGCTAGGGTGATTTTATTTAGCACCTCATTAAATAGGCAGTAAACAAGTTGAAAAACACTTAAACCCAAATTGATACAGTAAATATGTTAAACGTGCATAATTTCATAAAAGGAACCTCAACTCCAGATCTGTTACAGATGTTGAACAGTCGTCATCAAATCCAGAAGATGTCGGGAAAAGTCTGCTGCGCTCATAAGGATGCTATGAAGGGTGATGCATTGCATCTACAAAGGATGTGTCAGCGATTTTAAAAGCTGTTAGAATAAACCAACACCACATTTAACCCCTATGAGTGTGCAAGGCTCTGATGTCATGTGCATACTCACCTCCATGCATGTCCCACAGGTCAGCTCATGAGTGTAACGTCTTGGGTCTGTTTTGGGGCCTGGTGTGTTGGAATGACGTGGGTTGGACCACGTGCTGATGACAAAATTTGGCTTTCCCTCTCTTGCAGTCTTGCTAAAACTTTATGGATTAAATTAGGTATAATGAGAAGGGCTAGTTGTACCATCATTGCTTTAAGTTGCAGAATCTCATAATAACCTGAGAATAAGAAACTAGAGGGAAGTGGGAGATGTAGCACGTAAAAGAATTACAGGCTGCCTGGTTTTTTTTTCACATATGTATTTATTCATGTTTTACAGGAGAGTGTAATCAAACATGTTATTTCAGCAACTTTTACAATGTGACTCATGCGCCCGTGAAAGGACACGTTTAAAAATAAATTGAGAGAAGCATATAAAAACGTGCTCAAAGTAGAAACAGTAAGGGCAGTATGAGGAGCTTTTACACGACGCTCCCCCTCCGCTCTTTACACAGCCTTCCTGTCTCCACTCAATGCTCTCTTTGACTGCGGCATGGTGACGGAATCCCCAGTCTGTTTCCTGTTGTGTAAAGCCGCTGCCAGGAGACAGTGGCCACCATCCAAGAGGGAGGGGACTCTGGGATAGCACTGGCTCCCATGGGTCCGGTGAGCAAACAGTGGGCTGCAGCTCGTGCAGCTCCACCATGGGGCCTAGTCTCCAACACTAAATAAGAACCACAACACTGTGAGAGCAGAGCAGCACTTCAGAAAAGTGGTTAGAATTTGTTTCGAAGGCTATATTTCTAGAGTGCTTCAGCCAAAAGGCTGCTTCACTAACAGCTTTTATAACACCATCTCAGTCCTTCCCATCGTGTAACTCGAGCAGGATGTTTACACTGTAGGTCAGCACTGAGAGCTTCCTGAACATTCAGGGATCAAAAATAAAGCAGCTGAATCAATCTGTTTAAGGAGTATGTTAGCTTTCAATCCAGTATTTATCCCTGTTAGCTGTGAGTAAAATTTCAGCATGTTTCCACATTTTAAAAAATACAACAACATAAAAATGTTCAAATATACGACTCAAAATCGTATTAATTAATTCTTATTAATTAATTATAGAAATGTAAAGATATTTCTAAGAATCAAGAAAATGTTCTTAAAAATAAATTTGTATTGCTTACGTTTAGGATGACAATATAAGCATGTACAGAGTTTTGTTTTTCCCCACTTAGTACAAGGAAACTTTGAATTTATTGTCCATGAAATCACATTTACAACAGCAGTGGCTAGATATCAGGAGTAAAAATGCTGCAGTATTTCAGGAACATCGATGTCATCATACACCGGAGAAGAAATACTGAAATATTATATAGAAGTCATAGTAGTCAATAGAAGTTTTACTAGTAATAAATGTAATACAGAAATACTGAATTACTGAATTGAGGAGTAAAAATACTTAAGGAGGGTTCAGTTTTAGGAAAATAATGAGCACTTAAAACAACACATCCCAAAGTGAATTAAAGTTGAATTAGCAGAGAAATAGCATAGCTGTACATAAAATATCGCCAGCCACAGGTAATGCGAGACATATTAGAATTCCAAAAAAGACAAATTGTTCTCTGGCGCATATGTGATCAGGACAGCAAGCTTTTGTGGTGTATCAAGAGCCACCACAAAGTATCCACGGTATGAAGGGTAATGTCAGCATATACCACCACAAAGAACAGGCCCCATCCAGGAGTAAACGTTGATGCAAAAGGAAGCTGTCTGAAAAGGTTGCCTGGGTACTAACTTGGATTGCATCTAAAAAAGATAAAACCACAGCTTTCCTACTCAATGCAATATTAAATGCGTGCATCGACTCTCGTGAAGAGCTCCTTTGGTCACTCGTGCCAATGCCAAAGGTCAGTTTCAATGGGGCCTGCAGCGGAAATCTTGAGCTGTGGACAAGGTGAAATATGTATTGTTCTCTATTGAGTTCACCTTCACAGTCTTTCCCACATCCAAGCGAGTTCTGCTGTGAAGAAGCCCCAAAAAATCTTATCACTCAGACTGTAGTGTGCCCAGGGTGAAGGACCGTGCGTACACAATGGTTCAAACAACATCATACCCTGGAGGATGATAAACACAGCAAGACTGGTGGCAGAATGGTTCAATGTACAAGAAAGTGAAATCTCTCATGGCCTGGACATTCATTAGATCTGAATATTACTGTGTTTTGGAGAAAAAAACCTGGGCACAGTTCTGCAAGAAGAATTTCTCAAAGTCCCTCTGGCCTTTATACAAGACTTGTATCAGTCATTCCCAAGACAATTTGATGTTGTATTGACCACAAAATGAGGCCCTATACCATACAAAAAAAAATTATTGTGGTCTAAAACACATTTTAGTTTAATTGTCCAACCCCTGTATTTCTACATTTATGTTACATTTAACACATTTATGTTATAGCAGTTGTAAACAGTCGTTCCCACACCAACCTTTCTTTCAAAACTATATTGAAAAATATTTATATAAATATATAATAAATAACTTTTACGATTATGAGCAGAATATTTAATCATAGCATAGCTACATAAATGTATTATATACCTATATATATATCATGTCTATTGTTAAAACGGAACTGAATTGGCATCTGGAGTGGTTTCTTTTATGGCAAGTGACTAAATTCCTAATATTTCAGGAGGTTTCAAATACAAAATCGGCAGATACAAAGACAAAATAATAACCGCGGCAATGGACAGGATCTGGGTAAAAAAGCCTAAAAAAACCATTAACCCCACTCAGCAGAACATTTCCACAAACCCAAATTGGACTTCCTAATAAATGTGAAAGTCATTCCAAAGACACATAATGACTCACATGTGTGCTACCACATGATAGCGAAGGCTCACCCATCCTCTCTAATTGAAGCATAACAAATTGAAGTGCAACTTCCTAAAATTTAATGCAAATGAGGTTGAAAGGATCGGTTCACACAGACTTAAGAATAAAGAGAGGAAAAAAGAAAAACAACAGATGCACAGTGAGGACAGTCTTGTTTAAATGCTAGCCTAAAGCAACCTTTGGCCTTCGTTCTACATAAAAAGCGGCGAAAGTCATTGTAGTGTTGTAGAGTTAATTGGAATGTTTCTCCTACTGTTTGAAGCTCTGACTTTTATAATGGCAACGTTTCAGCTAAACCAGACCTGTACGTTCATGCTCTTATCAGCTAATGACAGACGATGAGTAAAAGGTTAAACATTTGTGCCTGCTGTGGTCATTATTTTACTCTGAATGGTTTTAATCATGATTGGGGCTCATAGTTTCCATTCCAGATTCTTCATCAAACATAAAACTTGAGTGAAATGATTCTGAAGGCCTTGCACATTTTCCTTGGGTCAGACATTAATATTGTTCTCTTAAATGATAAGAATATATATAGACAGAAAAACAAGACAATAACTAAGAGGAGGTCCGGGGACAAATATCGGAAATGTCTGCCAAAATAAAAGACAATAAAGACAAAAATGTGGGTTTCTGACTATAATGGGAATTCTTAAATAAATATATTTCATGAAAGTGACATGGAAATGTTTTTATTAGCTATTTTCTCTTGCCTTGGCTTCCTTCCTGCAGTTTGTGTTGTGTAAGGAGCCACAAACTACACAAGCTTAGTGAGATTTCTCCACATACATCACTTTACATTTGTGGATACGACACATACAAAATAAAAACATATTCAATTCAGAAAAGTTGGATATTTTCAGAACTATAAATAGTAAAAATGTCGACATTTCACCATGTAAGAGGTTTTCCCAGACTCCTACACATTTTCTCTGTGCCATCACTAACACAACTACGTTCCATTTGTTTATCCCAGTTTCTGTTTAAAATATAAATCACACAGAAATCTCAGAACAGAACCTGAAGCAAATGTTTACATTCTAATGAAGCCTGTTTAGGTTATAATTTGTTAATTATATAATTGGGGGGGGGGGGGTGTTCCAAAGGAGTGAGAGAGAGAAAGAGCAAGTAAGAGAGAGAGGCTGAGATGAAATGGAGAGAGAGAGAGAGAGAGAGAGAGAGAGAGAGAGAGGCTGAAATGAAAGGGGGGAGAGAGAGAGAGGCTGAGATGAAAGGGAGAGAGAGAGGGAGCAAGAGAGAGAGAGTGAGAGAGAGAGGGAGAGAGAGTGAAAGAGAGAGAGAGGCTGAGATGAAAGGGAGAGAGAGAGTGTGAGAGAAAGAGGGGGAGAGAGAGGGAGAGAAAGAGAGAGAGAGAGAGAGTGAAAGAGAGAGAGAGGCTGAGATGAAAGGGAGAGAGAGAGAGAGAGAGAGAGAGAGAGAGAGAGAGAGAGAGAGGCTGAGATGAAAGGGAGAGAGAGAGAGAGAGAGAGGCTGAGATGAAAGGGAGAGAGGAGCAGAGAAGGTAGAGAGAGGTGAAAGAGTAAAGAGAGAGAGAGCTGAGATGAAGGTAGAGAGAGAGTTGGAGAATGGGGGAAAGAGTAAGAAATAGAGAGAGAGATTAAAAGAGAGAGTGCTGAGATAAAGGGAGAGAGAGAGAAGTATATAGCTGAGATAAAGTAGAGAGAGAGGTAGAGAGAGAGAGGCTAGATGAAAGGAGAGAGAGAGATGAGAGAGAGAGAGAGGCTGAGTTAAAGGATAATAGAGAAGATAGAGAGAGATCTGATATAAAGAAGAGATATAGATATAGCTGAGATAAAGGGATAGAGAGATATAAGAGAGAGAGGCTGATATAATAATATAGTTATATAGAATAGAATATGATAGAGATAGATATATATAGAAGATAGAGATAATGATATTGCTATTGAAAGGGAGCGAGTCTAGCTAGCAGCAGACCATCACGTTAACGTCAGTACATCAGATGTAGGAGGTAAACTTCATGTGTGTGAATACAGAAGTCATATATTGATAACACATTTTCTAAATTTCTTAATAAGCACATTATGACTACTGCAAGTATTTAGGTCTGGGATCAAAGGACAATTAGTAAAAAATACAATGTGTTCAATTTGGGATTAAAAACAGTGTTATTGAAATCTCATTGATAAAATAGTGCAAATTTAAATGAAATTCAATTGTAATATTTGAATTAAATAAAAAAAAGGATTTGTTACATACATAAGCATACACAGTATGATGTAGTTATTTTCCACCATCTGTGATAAAAAAAAAAAAAAGAATCAATATACAATATGAATAGAATTATAATAAAATATATAAAATGTAATTATACAGGATGGAAAGGAAAATAATACATAGAAAAAATAAAAAAGGAGGCTGAATTGTGACTATTATAAATAAAATACACTTATTGTAATACATTAACATTTCTATTGTAACACCTTTTTCATGGAGCCTTGATTTCTGGATATAAACAATTTAATAAATAAATCTGCAATATGAACAAAATCATTTTGGTATGGTAGTACTGAGTGGCATTTTAGTTAATAAATCCTGAGCTAAACGCTGTTACTACATAAATAACACCTCTTTTCTATTGTAGTAATGTAGAGAGGCAGCTACAACCGCGTTTTGTGTAGTAACAGCGTTTAGCTCAGGAGTTATTGACTCGGGAAACTCCAATCTGTGAATATGCGCCAACTTCCAGCTCCTTCAGTTCTCTCCAGTGCTGGAAAGCTGGTCCTATATTAACACGTCCTACGTCTTGCCTTATCGTAAGTCTTTCTTCGCCTTCTTTGTTTTTATCCTCCACGTCAATGTTAAAACCGGTTACTGCCAATGTCACACATGCGCACTGAACACTCTCTCCGCCCATATTGACAAGACCCGCCCCTGTCTGCTCATTGGCTACACGTTTGTTTTGATTTTTGTTTTGTTTGGCGGCCCAACTCAGTTTTCTGAAGCATTTCTCAAATATCAGAGACCCCACCTTTAACCCTCCTGTTTTCCTTTCCTGTATTCCTATGCATATTAGGAGCCCCGAGTCAAGTTGACCTTGTCTGTATTGACTGCTTATAAAAAATGAAGTATATATGATAGCTTTTTTTTCCCCAACTTTTTAGTCTAACTTGTTTCCAACATATTAACATATATTTTGCAAAATCTTTTGTAATAATTGGTATAATAAACCTCATTAATATGCAAAAATGCCTGATTGTTTCTGGAGGCCTAATGAAATGCAATTCAATCCAATTTGTGTGTGTGTGTGTGTGCATGTGTTTTGGGTGCGTGTGTTAGTGGACATTTTATGTGTGCATTTTTGTGTCTGTATGTATGTTCATTGCGCTGAAAAAGGGCAAAAGTGTGACCTATTGCCCCACTAAATGTGGCGGGGTCAAATTGACCCTGTGCTCTTGAGGAGGAAAGTATTTATCTTACGAACACATAGTTCAACAAAAATAGATAAAATTAATTTTACTTGCAAAGTTCATAATTTTGAACAACCCTGGTAAATTTCAGGTAAATATGTGGAAGAAAACCCAAGTTATGACACATTAAGTTTCCAGCAGAGGTCAAAATTGTCCTGAGGAAAACAGGAAGGTTAAATGAGATTCTAAAATTGGCTGCTACTCAGGACATAATGCCTGATATTGATGCACTTGTAGAGGCTAAAAGATGCCAAGTTTCAGGGGCAAATTGATAAAATAAATTTGTTTAATATAAAAAACATACATACTTACTTATAAATTAACAATTTTTAAAAAGATTTTCTGCTGCCACATTTTAAGTGTGTGGAGTCAATTCATGTATTCAGAATTGCGTCCCGGAATTGGAAATTGGATTTTAAAGTTTCTATATTTTTATGTTTGATTTATGTTAACATGCAGGGCAGTGTTTTTAAGTTCCACAAACCTGTGACTAAATGTTTTGTGCCATTGCGCAATAACTGTGTTCAGTTTTTATGCATAATGCACTTAAATAAATGTTAAACTGGGTAAAAGTGTTGTTGAAATTGCACATACTATTTACAGAGATATTTTTAAAGAAAGATTTTTATAATTTACTTCTTCTTTGCACTAATACAAAGAAAAAAGTGGACTTATTGTTAGTTCTATGTCATTTTGCCATGAGTTTATTGGTCTGGACCCCTTGAGATCAGATTAAGCTGTATGCGGCCCCCAGACCAAAATGAGTTCGACACCCCTGCACTAAACTGTACAAGAATCAGAATCCAGAAAGTAGTGCAAAGTTATTCTGCATTATTTTTATATGTAATTAAGATACAGTACAAACTGGTTGTTTCAGACAATAATAATTTTGGATATAAACTGGTCTTACTTTTTAATTAAGATTATTGTGTTTGTGTACAATATTGTTTTATCTCCCACTCGACTATAATATTGTTTCTGACTGGCGATTCTTATCTGTAACGTTATTCTTAGTGAGCTCTTAATGCATGCAAGTAACTGCTGCCATCTAGTGGTCAACGACTTCACACCAAACAAAACAAATTCACACCATTCCCAAGAGGCTTTTAATTAATCAAACTTGATGCTCTTTAATATTGATTATTCAATTATAAATCATTTCAATAACACAAACAATTACAATCTGATTTTCTTTTTTAAAAAAAAGTGATTTTGACACTGAAGACAAGTTTGAGCTTATCAAAAGCAAAGGCTCTGATGATGATGATGATTATTATTAGTAGCAGTACAGTAACACTTTCGCTGGTTAATTTACTCTTCAAACATTCAGTATAAAAAAAGGGTCTGAAAAAAGCCAAATACTTCTATACACATTGTGGAAAAAAAATAAAGCAGCAACACTTCAGTCCTCACATGAAGACTTGAGAGTTTCAATGATCAATCAGAACAGCTCAAATACATACCAAATCCATCACTAAACCAAAGAAGACTGCATAGAAAATAAAGAAAATTTTTTTTTCCCCATTTAGGATGTACAATGCAATTACAATACTTTGTCTCTCTTTTGTAACAGAAAAAAGAATGATAAAACTCATTCCTTTCAATACACTGGTTTGAAAACAGGGCATCGTCTTTGTTTCAATATTCAATCAGTACAGTTTAATAGAGAAATGTTGAGTCCACTGTTTGTTAGACGAGCACTCACAGGTTTAATCATGTTTATTGTGATTGTGCTGCCAATGAAACGGACACCGGTTTACCTCGATGAAGCCTGTATGAGTGGCGGGTTGGGAAAACCACTCGGATGTTTCTGTTGCTGAAAGATAAAGAACTGGGTTTTGACAAAGGAGTCAGTTTAACAAATACTGTCAGTCTGCCTAAAGATGCTCAAACCTTGCTAATGTGCTTTTTTTTCATGAATAGATCAAGTAGTGGCATAGCTATGTGTCATAGCGATATCAACATCAACTCACTCCAGCCTAATTTAATACGTAATAAGCTGTTGAAATGTCTCTGTAGTGTCTCTGTCCCCACATTGAATCATCAACAGAGATCAGAGGTAAAAGCACTTAGAGCTCATATAAACTACTTTAATGAATCAGCGACATGTCATCATAGTATAAAGTGAGGTCAATGGAGTGAAAAGATGATTAAGATGTTTAAATAAAGATGTTTCGCAAGATTTTGACCACATTCGACAAAACTGATCAAAGAACGTGTATTTTTCCAATGTAAACACGTAATTCTTTTACATTTGGCAACTAGAAATAAATGTAGAGGTCTTTCAAGCATGGATTATATTTTCAACAAAATGCAGTTTCTCTTTTCACTTTTTGAGATACAGTAGCTACACACCAAACGTGAGCACGTGAAGGCTTTTCCCAGGCTGTTACTCACATAGATGATGTGATGGAATGGCTGGTGACGAAGGTGCTCACCCATACACAAAACCAAATATAACACTTATCACTAAGGTTACTTGTAACCGTTCAGTGTTAAGAGTTGCACTGGTGAGACTGAGGATTAAAATAAATACTCATTACTCAAGTGTCAGGGTATCAAACTGAATGAAGTTCACACATGGTGATAGTCTTGCATTTACCTAAACCTTCCTGATGCTCTTGTTTACAGATGAATAAAAACAGCACATCTTATGTTTGCTCCATTGTGTCCCAATTACAGATGAGTGGAAATTCAGCCATTCAAAGATGTCGATAGTCATTTGTGCAACACACAGGGAGGAAAAACCCTAACACCTAAAATGGTCCAATTTTTAGTATCTATAATAAATAAGACAACTTCATGAAATCATCATGGATAGAAATCTCAAAAAAGACAATTAAAGATAGAGAAAATTCTCACAGATAGTAACATCATTGCCGTTTTCCCCGTTCATAAACAACCCCTTAGTTGATTCGGACAATCCAGACTGCTGTACACATCTATAAAACACTGTATATGTTTATATATATATACAAAATCTCAAAACAGCCCCAGAAAGTAAACAATCACAGGTTAGATTGAAGTGCACTCAAATAAAGGAAGCGCCAAACAAAGGTCCATCTTTTCATCTACAAATAATCTTACCAATTCTATTAGAGGAGTTCGTTCTGGGTCTCGTATTGTGCTTTGCCTTTTTCCCCCCCAAGTATTCCCAGCACATTTCCTGTTGTGCCGAGTGCACACGCTGTCCATTGACAACGCAGCGAAAAATGAGAAACTGGACACAGTAATTCTCTACAGCAAGAGGCATACCTCATTAATTAGACACTTAAACCAGACATACCAGCTTCATAAAGCTCTAAGAGGTCTCCAAACCTGACAGCTACAGTCACTATGCCTGCTATAGTGTCTATAAAGCTGCTATATACGTGTGTGTGCTTTGATGCTGTGCCTGTGTAAGAGTTGCTCAGCTCAGGAGGACAGCTTCGAGTAACTGGGTGGCGAAAACTTGCGCTTCAGGTACTTGATGATGTACAGAGGCAGGCAGCTGACCAGTGTGATCACACACACTTTCCATAGGAATGTCTCCGTCGTGATGAATGACAGATCTGGTGGAATAACCGAGAGAGAGAGAGAGAGAGAGAGAGAGAGAGAGAGAGAGAGAGAGAGAGAGAGAGAGAGAGAGAGAGAGAGAGAGAGAGAGAGAGAGAGAGAGAGAGAGAGAGAGAGAGAGAGAGAGAGAGAGAGAGAGAGAGAGAGAGAGAGAGAGAGAGAATCCAGATCAGATCAGAGAATCCAGATCAGATCAGTTTTTTTTTAATGTCTAGCATCTTATAGTGTTTGACTGGAAAAGGGACTGGTACATGGAGTGACAGTAAGTAGTGATGGTGAAATGTTCTGGAAAAGGAAGAAGTAGGAAGATGGAGACAATGATTCATAGGACAGTCACAGCACATTTCCTGATAGACACAGGATATGTGTCTGAGAGAGATGGAAGGGGTCCATGAGTGTTTCGAGAACAGAGGACCTACCCAGGAAGGCTCCTAAGGACACTCTACCTATGCCTGAGTGAAAGCCACAGAGAAAAGCAGTAGAAGACAGAAAGACAAGAAGATTAGAGACAGAGAGGGGGGGGAGCAAAGAGCTAAAAATCGAGCAGTGGACAAAACATTTATTCAAATATTGTTATTCGATAGTGGTGCTGAATTCTCAAATCTGATTGGTCAGATGGTGTCAATTATATATTATATATAAAGTATATGTTTTAATTTCTATAAAAGCTAATGCAATTTTATATAAATGCACTTATTGTGTTTTAGATCGTGATCGTGTCATACAAGAGAAAAAGACCTGAGGTCATTTAAGTTAGTTTCTAATATCACTTTATAACAGCTCTAAGCAGTTGTTTTGTAGTCGTGTTACTGAGAAATCACAAAGCTGTCCTTCTGTAAGACTTTCCTGCGGTGGAAAATTTAAAGTTACAACGTTACCCTTGTCGGTTAAAGACACTCGAGACTCCTAAAAATGCTAAATAAAGGAAAACCTGAGAATATCAAAGTTTACACGCATTTTTAATCTGTTTTTTTTCCAAGTGCCTACTATTCCTAAAGTGTTACAAAAGGGTTGCAGGCATTCTTACCAAAGTACTCATTCAGAAAGGCGAGCGAGGCGAGGTAGCACCCGAGGCTGAAGAACTCTGCCACGACCATGAGCCAGTGCCAGGTCCGTACAGTCAGTGCAACCATCAAAAGCTCGGTAAGAATCAGAGCCGTGAATGAGATGGCCACGACATGCACAAACTCCTGATCGAAAAGCACTAGCGCACCATACATCAGGATGCCCCCTGGTGGAGAAAAAGGGAATAATTCAATCTTAGTGGTCAATCACCGAATGAAGTACATAAGTACATGACAACATAAACTAGTGCATGGTTCAGTTTCTTTCAAAACTAATAATCACCGAAAATATGCACTGATGTTTGCAAAAGCAGTTAACTTGTGTTTGCTACACAACTCTGATACACACAACATTCACATACATGAGAAAGTAACAGATTCTGATCTGGAGTCTCAGCTTTAACACGGCTCTCCTCAGCCTACTGTATCAGTCGCCTTTTTCATTTTCATCATAAATGGCACCCTGGCTGAGCCTAATGGCCTCTGACTGATCACATAATTGCGACTCCTCATGTGGCGGAGGCCTGGGGCATTCCTCAGAGTTAACTGCCGGATTAAATGAGGCCGTCGCCCGTATAGACCCCACTGTTGCTTTTCTCTGTGTATCGAGGTTTAATTAAAAAGCGGGAGCTGTCGGGATGTCACGGTTGGACAGGGACACCGATCTCTATCCTCTCACTCACTGCATGGCCGGATCCGTTTACGTGACAGAAAAGCGCCGGGTACTTCAGAGTTTCCGGATGAAAGTTTTAAATGAGATGCAGAGCATGGCATATTTACACTATATTACTTATTAGGGATGCAATAAGGATGTAATTGAAAGAATTGTTTGTTTGGAGTGTATACATGTTGAGGGAGTGTTAAATATTATGCCTTTAGTTTATTTTAGCTAATATCACAAATGCAAATCTACTGACAGAAGAAGGGCAATAAGCACCAGTCAGAAATACTAAACACTAAAAGAAATAAAAACATGCCAAATATCAAGATGTTTTACCTTGATACACACTTATCAAGACCCAAATAAGAAAGGTTTTAAATGACAAGGAGCGTCCCTAAAGCAAAAGAGAGAATCAAAATTAAAATCACTGACATGCATCAAACACAGCATAAGGCAATACATCTGAATGGCAAAAAAAATAAACACATCAGCCTGATACTTATGGTTTATTAATCAATGAACTTTGTCACTAATTTGTGAAGTCTTTTTTCTGGAGGGTTAAGCATGCTTTGTGGCATTACCTTGGTAAGGTCTTTATAAAGCTCAGGGTAAAGCATTGCCATCTCTGGCTTTACATCCTGATCCAGCACCAGAGAGAACACTGGGAACATCGTGTAGATTGTAGCATAGCTGTGAATACAAATAATGCTGAATTAACACAATGCACAGACATGAAGACCGACAGACAGGCAGACAGCCAGGCAGGCAGGCAGAGTCTGGCATACAGCTAGACAGGCGGACAGACACATAGTCAGGCAGGCAGGCAGACAGACAGACAGATAGTCAGGCAGGCAGGCAGGCAGACAGACAGACAGGCAGACAGACCGGCAGACAGACAGGCGCAGACAGGCAGAGTCAGGCAGAGAGCTAGGCAGACAGGCAGACAGAGTCAGACAGGCAGACAGAGTCAGACAGGCAGACAGAGTCAGACAGGCAGACAGAGTCAGGCAGAGCTAGACAGACAGACAGATATTCAGGCAGTCAGGCAGACAGAGTCAGGCAGACAGCTAGACATACAGACAGCTAGACATACAGACAGGTAGGCAGGCAGACAGACAGGCAGACAGACATGCACACATTGTATAGCAAAGTTTAACCAGGTAAAGACAAGCACACAGACATCCATATACAATCAAGATACATCCTCATAGCTCACTTACCCGACCATGAGAAAGCCCTGGTACAGAGGAACAGACGCAAAGTAGAAAATAGAGGAAAACACGGCCTAAGAAAAAAACACAAACTGAGTGAACACTTAATTATTCGTACACTAAATGTTAACAAATACATGTTGAGAAGAAAGACATTTACACTTTTAAACCAACAAATCTTTAAGTGTTACCTGCATGGTTGAGATGATCATGCCGCGGTGCATGACGAACTGGCCGAGGGCTGCGGAGCGCTTGTAGCTGTTCCGCCCGTGCACCACCAGCAGCCTTCCAATGTGTTTAAACTGTGTTATGGAGAAATCTGCAGCCAGAGATGCCTGCTTCCCCTCCTACACAACCACAAACCATGCAGTAGCAAAATCACCTCTCTGATTATCAGGGAAATGTAAATGTCTAGTACATTGATTCATCCTAAAACCTTCATTTGTTATCTATAATAATAAAATTAGCATTCCAAATTCTGGCCTATGATTTAAGCATTTAAGCTTTCTAAATATCGATGATGAATATTAGAGTTGAAAGATAAGTAATATACAGCATCATGCTCAAAGTTTGACGTGAATCACTTTACCTTCCCTTCAATGCCGATACCACAGTCTGCGGCTTGGATCATACTGACATCGTTTCCTCCATCACCTGAACAGAAAGAAAGGATAAAACTGCAGGTCATAAAACATTGACATCAGATGTAAAAACTTCTTAAAAAGCAAATGGATAAAAAAAAAATACATGGAATAAAAAATAGTTAAAATAATGTCAAATATGATTCAACATATTTATACTTCTTGTTGAATAGAACTTTAGTATATATTCCAAAATAAATTTGAAACTGGAAGAATTGAAATTAAGCCCACTAAATTTATATTTCCAGTAGAGAGAGAGAGAGAGAGAGAGAGAGAGAGAGAGAGAGAGAGACTGAGAGATAGAGTGTGTGTGAGAGAGAGAGGGACTGAGAGATAGAGTGTGAGTGTGAGAGAGAGAGAGAGAGAGAGAGAGAGAGAGAGAGAGAGAGAGAGAGAGACTGAGAGATAGAGTGTGTGAGAGAGAGAGAGGGACTGAGAGATAGAGTGTGTGTGAGAGAGAGAGAGAGAGAGAGAGAGAGAGAGAGAGAGAGCTCACCAATAGCACAGGTTCTGTTGGCTGTGTGTTGCTGCAGTAGTTTAACAATCTGGGCCTTTTGTGTGGGAGAACAGCGACAACACACCACAGCCGGGCACTGACACGCCAGCTCCACAAACTCGTGCTCATAGTAACGCAGACAAACCTGAAAAAACATCAATGCACGCACACATGCAGACAAATTTTCAAATGATCTAGATAGGTTTGCACCAGCTAAGACAAACCTCATCAATAATGCAGAGTGTTTAGTCTGGCCTACCTCCAGAGAGTCTCCTGAGATCACCAGAGCACAGTCGTGTTTCCTCCTGAAAGCGTTCAGCTCCAGGTGGGCCTCGCCTCGGTTAGACACCTTACAACAGACACGGTAGAACTTCTAATTAAAACCCACCCAATAATTCATACACTGCTTCCACACGGTCAATCATTATGCAATCTGACACTCGCAGATGATGCTGATCATTGTATATATGTATATGAATTAACACCAACCGGCCTGAAGACGTGTATATCTTGATTTCTGGACACCAGATGAGAACTCTTGGCTATGCATGTAGCGGTCTCAAGCTTGTCTCCGGTCAACATCCAGATCTGTAATGCAAAGGAAAGAAATAAAAACTAAATAAAAAATCCCAGCACTGCACAGAAACATTTTTGTTGCCTTTTAATCCTGAGTGAAATATTAGACTGTGAGTGGACCTTGATGCCAGCATTACGCAGAAGCTCCAGCGTAGGTCTGACGTCAGCCTGCAGCTGATCCTCTACACCGGTCACACACAGCAGCTCCATCTCCCTCTCCAAACTTTCAACCACCGCGGCAACCTTCAGAGCTCGGTCATGCAGGCTCAGCTTCGCCTGGTTATAACGACTCTACAGAGGCACAGAGAGGTAATAAAGGATAATAACATCACAAAATCACTGAAGTACATCAGAGCAAAGTTAGTCATACGGATTGTGTATGTACCTCAAAGTCCTGGTACTGCTCCTCGGACAGAGACTTCTTAGCAACCACCAATGTCCGAAGACCCTCTCTGGCCATGTTTCCACACTGACACGCACGTACACACACACGCACGTACACACACACGCACGTACACACACACACGCATGTACACACACACACACACGCACGTACACACACACACACGCACGTACACACACACGCACGTACACACACACGCACGTACACACACACACGTACACACACACACGTACACACACACACGTACACACACACGTACACACACACGTACACACACACGTACACACACACACACACACAAAGATATAGCCTTCTTTCAACCAAAACATGACAGTGTCTCCAAATGAGCCCCTTAGTTATTAAAAAAAAAGAACTAAAAAGAAAGTTTGCCTCATGAGTTTGAAGCTCATAGGTGTATTATTATTACATTTCTGGCTCTTGAACACAAAAAGCCATTCTGATCTAACTGCGGAATAACATTTATCATCATGGGTTGTGTTGATCCTTCCCCTGCTTGACTTTGTTGTCAAACTTCTTCCGTCTGTCTGACAGCAGTGTAGGAACATAGGATTCTACATTATTTTCCCCAAATGACTCAGTAAGAAATTGTTGTTATTATTATTAAAAAAAAGAAAAAAGACAAAGTCAAAGCAAAACCTACAGCATATCACCACACAAACAGACACATTTCTTTAGCTATCACACAGGGAGAGTCGATAGGGAAAAATACAGCCTTAGGAGGATTTCAGAGACTAGATTACACAGAATTAGGGCGGAAGTGTATTTTTTATATGAAAACCCAACAGGCTGAAGCTCATCTCTGATTACTTATTGACAAGCACACACACACCATCCGCATGTACATACGCACACATCATTTTCACCACAGCCAGGATTATGACATGCAGCGCTATACTGCCTCCCAGGAACGTTCCTCTATTGAGGCCACTCATTAATTAATTAATAAAGGTCACCTCCAGTGTTCAGTGAGTGCAGGTTGTTCAGTGTTGTGTGTTATAAACCTCAGGATGGGAAAGGAAACCTGGCATGTATAACTTAGTTGTAAAAGAAGGTTGGAGGGTTTTGGTTTTTATTCATGCTTTGAGACTGAATAGATTCAACATTTATAAATTGAGCTAATCACACGTCAGAAAACTCTTCATTACCTCTTCCTCAAGCCAGTCATTGTACTGCACAATACTGGCCATGGCAACATCTGCTCCCTTCATGTAAAACGTGATCTCACCAGTGGCCTCCTCCTATAATTTTAATTTAGATGGAATGATAATACAGAAAAGTAAATGCTTCAATCACAGACAAGACAAGAAATAAAAAAATCATTCCCTAATGTCTTACGGAACACACACTCGGACGCACCCGGACGATGATGCCCATACGCTTGCTCTCGGAGGTGAAGGGGAAGACCTGCAGGATGCAGAAAGTCAGGATCTGTCCTGCTGGAGTCTTCAGTTGTAGTGAGCTCAGGTCTCTGTTCACCAGGGTCAGACCCACACTCTCTGTCCATTGCACCAGGGCCACCTAGAGAACAGCACACTGTGGGGGTAAGTGATAGTGTGCCACAGTTCCTGTACCAGTCGTCCTATAGCACTTTGGATTATACTGCTACAAATAGATATGTGTTTAAACTTCTGATGTGTCGTGGTTAAGCAATAATATAATACAATTACACACCGACAACAAAAGAGTCACACAGACTTAAATGGTTGTCTTATCAAAGTTGTAATTTTGTTAAACTCTGATTGGTGGGTTTTCTTGGAATGCCAGCTGGTTTATACTATTTCAGAATAAAATATTTTGTGATTCTGAGCCTTCATTATGATCACCTGACCCTGTAGAGGCCTTGAATGCACTGTAGATGCAGATACTGATAAGTCACACACACACACACAGACACACACACACACACACACACACACACACACACGAACACACACACACACACGAACACACACACACACACGAACACACACACGAACACACACACACACGAACACACACACACACACACACACACACACACACACACACACACACACACACACACACACACACACACACACACACACACACACACACACACACACACACACACACCCCTGAGAAAATTAAATATTGATTACTCGGAGAGAGGCAGACGACAGGGCAGATAAGACGTGAGCATTAAAGGAAATAAATAAATAGACATATCAAGGGAGAAAAGAGGACAGGCAATTCCACTCGAATAGATGGACAGTTTTTCTCTCTCACACCCCTTAGAAGACATTTATGTGTAAAGAAAGGCTTGAAGGCAAAGATTAATGGTCTGGTAAGCAAGAAAGGAAGGTTTTCTGACAACATAAAATGATCATCTACAGAAATTTGAAATGACTGAATTTTTCCCGGAGATGTCGATATTTTAGAGAACGCATCTATGTAAAGGATGCTGTTGGATTTGTACCGCATAACATGTGTCAGAAATGAACACCTCTCAGCTAGAAAGAGTTTTTGCTAATAAAAATAACAGCTGAAATACCTTGTGCTAGATCTCTTTAACCTCCCAGCTATCGGTGCTATTCAACACCTCTCGCATGGACTGAACTCACTTGGCTTATACTGTTTTATTACTTTGCTATTATACATTTAGAAGAAAGTCATAAATACACGCTTGGTGTCTCAAGCTGAAAATTTCCTCATGTGTGACCTATTCATGCCCTCCTGTCCCCGATATATATTAAGCGTCCTCTCATATTTCTCTAACAAAACACTGTCTATGTTATCATTCAGTGAGGCAGTAAATTCTAGACTAGTGCGCTCATAAATGCCAAATATTTGCCTATATAGGATTACACACGTTATAAAGATGGAAGGAGCAGAAGGCCGGTGTATTAATGCAACTTATTATTTTGGAGAGGAAAGGTATCTGTCCTGGCAGGTACTGAAACACGGCATTCAGAGAGAACAGCATGAGAAAAAGTGTTGAATTTCAGGTAGAGTAACAAGGTATAGACATTTCATAAACCGTAATACGTCTTGATTTGAAATGAATAAGTCTGAAACAACATTATGGACATATGATATATAACTTGCTAATATTACATATGTATAATACCAATGTAAATTTAAGTTTTCACTGTGGAGATTCAATTCAAATTCAGTTTCTTCTTGCCGATATAACCCTTGATGTAAAAGACTGAATATTAATCTGACCAATACACGCCCGTGTGGCAGCTTTTGCCATGGCTGTGCCACGAATGCTGTTCTATTGGGCATACAGTGCACCATGATGTTATATCTCTGTATAATCATATACAAGTTGATGTACCTCTACATCGTACTCACCTCATCTGGGCTAGAGGCCTGATATGTTCGATTGGCATCGCTGAAGTCCTGGTCAGCCTCCGTGCCCTCAGGCTCAGCGCTGGCACCGTTAGTACGGGATTCATAGACGGGTGTGACATTGTGGCACAGGGCGATGGCCTTCACAGCCTCATTAATGCGACTGCTCACGCTCTTGCGGACCTTGGGCCCGGATGGAGGTGCCTTATGGGACGGTGTAGAGCTAGCACTGTTGCCATTAGACACAGCTGAGAACACCTGCAGAAAACTCAAATCTCAATGACATATTCTTATCCTAATAGATAAATTGGCTTGTAATTACAGCAAAGGATGGGGGGGGGGGGGTGAACGAGAAGACAGACATGGCAATTATACAAATATAAGAAGCTTGAAGAAACCTCAAGTAGCAAGGTGCATCTAATAATCTAATAATAGAATCTATTGTCTATTTGATGTGTCATATCCCAAAGAGAACACAGTGCGTGTTCATGCTCATGTCATTTTCTGAACTACCAGCTTAATTCCCCACTAAGGGACATGCAAAGCCACATCATTCATCTTTCTCCTGTCATAACGGCCCATGAGGGCTGCAACCACCAGCTGCTGTGTGGGTATCAGTGTGTGTGCATCTGTGTGTGTGTGGGTGTGTGTGTATGTATGTGTGTATGTGTGTATGATGAGGGAGGCTCTGCTCCACTAGAGCGGGTGATTTCTCCCGATTAGCCCCTTCTCCAGAAAGAGCTCCAGAGAGAAGCAGAGATGACAGGATTCAAACTAAAACCATGCACAACAAACTCACACACTCTTAGGCACAAAAATGGGAGAGCTCGAGCAACATGTGGGCTTCAACTGGTCACTGTTTAACCTCTGGCTTTATCTGAAGGATAAGATGTTGGACTCCTGGTTGTAAGGTTGTGAGTTCAAATCCTAACACCACCAAAGTGGGGCCTTAGACCTCAATTGCACAATTGTGTTAAAATAATAAAGAAATTATAATAATTTTTGGAAGTAGACGATTCGCAACACTAAGAAAACAGTAAGGGCAAAGGTTCACTGTAACCACCATGACCTCAATTTATTTTTAAGGGGCCAAAGACACCACATTTCAACCCACTTGGTTTAAGACCAAAGTTAGTGAATAAATAGTATAGAAGTTGTCACACAACTCATTTCCCCTTTGGGGATTTGCTTCATCACCAAGCAAGTTTTATTAGCATTTTCACAGATTTTTCCACTTAAAGCAGCAGTTACTCAAAAACATCATGTGTCTAAAACATGAATGTTGGACCCTCATATGTCTCTCGTGTCCTTACAGATTTTGTACAATGATGAGACATTTAAGTGAACGCACAGATGGCTATCTTTCCTGTTTTCCCAGCCTTCTCCTTGACCCAGCACTACACACACAACTGCAGTCATCTCAGCACAGAGCAAATAAATGAGCGCTTATCAATAACCCACATTATGTTTATTGATGCCTGTCTAATTCAATTTCACCAGGATTTCATTACACGCTGTCTGAAGTGCCCTCTAGGGGAACAGATATAACAAGCAAATGATAGATTGCTGGGGCTGTTACAGTTCCAGTTAATCTGCCAGTCACATCATCATCTCTGTAATGTATGTTGTGGCATAAAAATCAATGAGGTCTATGGCTTACACACACACACACACACACACACACACACACACACACACACACACACACACACACACACACACACACACACACACACACACACACACACACACACACACACACACACACACACACACACACACACACACACACACACACATCCTGATGAACAACAAAGATGTTGAGAAACAGAGATATTTGACGACTGAATGAATCTTTTACCTGAACACATTTATCACTATGAAATATTTCACAAGTCACATGACCAAAAAGAAGGAAGTCTCACCAGAACTTTCTGAAGAAAAGTAAGTTCTCTCATTCTTTTTTCTTTCTATACTCTATCTATCTAACACCCAAGAATGGCTAAGAGGAAAACATTGGACTATTCTAAAGTGGTCTTCTATGAGCCCTGACCTCAATCCTATTGAGCATCTTTGGAAGAAGATGAAACATGCCGTCTGGAAAAGACACCCTTCAAACCGGAAACAACTAGAGCAGTTTGCTCATGAGGAGTGGGACAAAATACTTATTATTATTATAGTGATTATAGTGATTGCCCAAAAAGGTTGTGCAACAAAATATTAAGTTAGGGGTACCATCATTTTTGTCTAGGCCTGTTCCATGAGTTAAAATAATTCTGTTGAAGCATAGTTAGGCAGTCGTGGCCTAATGGTTAGAGAGTCTGACTCGTAACCCAAAGGTTGTGAGTTCGAGTCTCGGGCCGGCCACCACTGAGGTGCCCTTGAGCAAGGCACGGAACCCCCCAACTGCTCCCCGGGCGCCGCAGCATAAAATGGCTGCCCAATGCTCCGGGTGTGTGTTCACGGTGTGTGTGTGTTCACTGCTGTGTGTGTGCACTTTGGATGGGTTAAATGCAGAGAACAAATTCTAAGTATGGGTCACCGTACTTAGCCGTATGTCACTTCATTTCACTTCACTTTAAAAAAAAAGCAATGTCTGACGTTCATTGGTTAACATTCATAGAATTTTTATTTATTAATACTTTAGTCAGATTAAAGTTTTTTCTGTGACCATTGTGAGTTTTTCTTTCATTGACCGAAGGGTACCAACAATTTTGTCCACATGTCTGTCTGTCTGTCTATCTATCCATCTATACTTTCAATCAACTGTTTAAAAAGAAAATGCAGCCTACAGCAATTTTGTAAAAAAAAAAAAAAATTAATACTGTTGAATAGTGGATTAATATTTTGAAATGGATAAATACATCATCTTTTTTTCCTAGTTAAAATGATAACATTTGACCAAAAAATGATAAAGATGGGCTCATTGATGCAGCAATCATGAAATCCCCCCTTTAAACACACCATTAAGAAAACATGACTCACCTGAGCGTATGACTGTATAATATGGCTCTGGATCTCGTCCATGGTGTCTATTCCGTATGACACGGTGCCCAGATGGAGTCGTTTAAACACCATCTCATTCTGCGTGAGAGTGCCTAAGATAAACAAAAGCAAAACAATGAACCTGGTATTACAGCTATGTGCACATACGGCCCGATAAATCATGAAGTGCCTGACTGATAAAACCTTCACGTATTCATTCGTACAGGAGTAACTTGAACTTGACTGAGTAGAATCTAAATGAAATTATGTTAAGGGTCTGCTATAAAAATCAGAGCGAATGAGCCCTTATTATAGAAATGATAACAGTCTGAATGCACTACAGCACTACATTCAGAAAACCCATCAAAACCCGCTGGCCAATTAGAATTGAGAATTCAAAAGCAATGTTGTATAAAGATTAAAACTCAAGCGAGTCGACTGGAAAGTCATCTAACATGCTGAACTACCGCTAACTTGTTACACTGTGACAGGCTTCGCGTCGTCTTGGTTGCATTATGCTGTGGTTTTGACACATGAATAAGTGTGGCATGCAATCAGAGATTAGAAATGTAATTATATCCATGTTGATGCTGTGTGAGAGTTCTTCTCAGATGTCGGTACCTGTTTTGTCAGTGAGAAGGTAGACGATGCGGCCAAGCTCTTCGGGGATAGTGCTGGTTCTCACTACGGTGCCAGGGATATTCTCGTCCTTCATGATTATCCAGCCATATGCTGACTTCCCCATGTCCAGATTAACCCTCAGACTAAGTATAAATATATAACAGAAATAGTTTGTTAAGAGATAAACAATGTGTGCCAGAGAGACACATTTGGAAACCCATGAATTTCATTGAAATCTTATTTCTTAATATGGAGAGCGCTGCCTTTACATTTACAGCATTTGGCAGACTCCCTTAATCCAGAGCGACTTACATTTTAACTCATTTTATATAACTAAGCAATTCAGGGTTAAGGGCCTTGCTCAGGGTCCCAGCAGTTTAGCTTGGTGGACCTGAGATCTGAACTCACACCTTCTGATCTGCAGTCTAACAACTTGACCACCAAGCTACCACCATCCTTTGCCAATTTTGGTGATACTGAATCCAGAGGATGTGACAATTAATTTAAATATTATCATATAGAGTCCATCCTGAGTTTAGCCACAATTAAGAGAGATGTTTTCTGAGAGGAAAGAATTTCTCGCACATCATATGCGAGATAAAAAGTCTACCTGATGGGGATGATGTAGGAGAAGAGCACTACGAAGCGGAACAGGTTACGGAACCAGGGCCCGATGAAACCCTGCAGAGCCACCATGACGATCGACAGCACCACCTGGGCCAGGAACAAGGCCTTAGTCAGACGATTTAACTCCAGGTCCAACAGTCCCACCTGAGTGAGAACAAATGAGAGAAAGTGATAGAAAGTGAGTTGTTATACTTTTTTATTAAAATTAATGAATATATTTTTAGTTCTAAAATCCTGCGTGTATGTACAGATGTACGAATGTTAATTTTTCTTGACTGATTAGTTTAAATGTGCTGGGAGTTAAAGGTGATGAGGCTTTATTAAAAAATATATATACATATGAAAATATAACATGTACTAACAGGAAAATAATCAACGACAGAGGGGTAACTTATGTTACGTAAGCACTAGTTTCTCTTTATTTATCTCATTCATATATATAAAGAAACAAAAATCATGCAGCTTATTCATCCAGAGCATCAGTCAATCAAGTCACTGTGAATTAAAGTCAGCGTAGTTACTGGAACAACTGTCACTTCTGGAACAGTTCATCAGCATTTTAAAACATTTTAATCAGCACTTTCTGACCCAAATCAATAATTAATTAAATAAAAAAGCAGCTAGATAAAAGTAATAAGGTGGGTTTGAAATCAAATGGCTGTGAATAGCACAGATCAGCTACCTAAACATGGAATACAAACCTGATCAATCTGTGTCTCTGAACCCCAGTAAGACTCAAACACAGAAAAAAGTTCTCATGCTGTGTGTGTGTGTGTGTGTGTGTGTGTGTGTGTGTGTGTGTGTGTGTGTGTGTGTGTGTGTGTGTGTGTGTGTGTGTGTGTGTGTGTGTGTGTGTGTAGGCAGAGATGAGTGGCATTTCTGCATAAACCTCCCTCTTGTTGCTGCTGCTTAATGAAAACACTGGAAGAAAAATAGGAAAAGGAAAAGTGGAATGCTTCCATACAGGAATGGCCTTTGGACAAAAGAGGCTTTCGCTTTCCCTTTCATTTTCAAGTATGCCCCTCAGCCAATGGAATATGTGGGAAAATTATGTCAAAAAAGAAGTCTTCCTCCTTTTTCTTTCTGCTAAGACCAGCAGCAGAGCCTCCCAACACAGAGCTCTTTCATCTAAGGACGCTAACAAAAACAGCAACACATAACTCGACCCTCTGTGGATAAAAAGGCCTGCTTGAAAAGGACGGGGGAAGGGATTGTAAGAAAAGAAAAAAAATGCCAACGAAAACTTTGCTCGTCATGTCCCGATCCCAGAGAACTAGGCAAACTGGGTGAGTAGTGACTGATTTATCAGCTGTGGTTTAACACCCTTCGCTGCTCCCAGCTGCCCTGCTGCCTCACTTCATGCTTCATGCTTGAGCTAGTGGGGAAAATAGGGGATGGGGGGGATTAAAATGAAGAAAAATTTACACAGAAGACATCGTTCCCAGCTGAAAGCGAAGAATCTCCTTTTATAAGGGCAAAACAATGAGGAGCTAAGTTTTTTTTCCCTTTTCCTCCTTTGCGAGGCTGGATCGGGATCGGATGAAGTCATTATTCATTCAGCCTGAGAGGAAAAAGAGCCTCAATTACCTCAAGCTAAAGATGCTATCAATGAATACAGAGTGCATATTTTACCCCATTCATCCCAGGCCCATTTAAAGTGAAAGGGGAGGCTCAACCTACCGTCGCTGTCCGGTGTTTCGTGTGTGAAATCTGATGACGACTTTGTACACCACGGCATGAATATTCATGATGCGAAATCCATCAACTATATTGAGCCTGAAACTGAGTGTGTTTTAACAATATGGCATTGTAGCAGTGAACCGGTGCACTTGCAACCAGAAGAACACAATAATGAAGAGCCACTGTGTGGTAAAATATACACAAATCTACCGTAAGAAAGTGAACTGAGCTAAGTACATGAAGATAATTTAACAAGAGATGCTCTCACAAAGCAGCATTTACAGAAATCTGGATGGAGATTAAGATCCCTAATGAGCAAGTAAGAAAGGAGAATAGGAAGGAAAAGCTTCCTGAGAAGCAACAAGGGAAAAAAATGAACTGTAAATAGACCCAAAAGGAAAAACACAACCTCGAATTCCACCTGAGAGTGAGATAATAAATCGATATATGTCGATGAAATGTCGTTAAATAAAAGTAAAATTGATTTTTAAATTAAAATTGATTTTTGAATTAAAAAGTACAAATTGATCTGGGACACACACACAGGCACAATAATAAAAAACAAACAAACAAGGCATCACAGAATTCACTTCAGGATTGTAACTTCCTGTCAGGCTTCATCCCTCTTCCTCGTCACCTCTTCCTATGGTGCAAAAACTATGGTAGTTTTTTATTCTTTACTTATAACACAGTTACACTGGTTACTGGTTTCACTGTTAAATGCTGCAGTGAGAGTGCTTCCAAGATCCAGATCACATTACATTATTGGTTTTGGGTTCTAAGGTAAGTTTACTTGTTTATAAAGTACTTAATGGTTTCATTCAGTCTCACACAGTATCCTGAGTTTCTGAAATATTGTACTGTAGAGCATAAGAGATCAGGTCAAGTAGCTTTGAGCCATCATTGCCCCAAAATATCTAACTTTTTAACCTATTGAAATTAGACAAATATTCATATTTTTAAGTTAACTTTTGCTTCATATTTTAGCTTTTGGCTATTATTTTATAATACATAAAACTTTCCACATTATTATTATTATTATTATTATTATTATTATTATTATTATTATTATTATTATTATTATTATTATTATATCATCCTAGTTTTATTTATTTATTTGACTTTCTTTCTTGATTCTTAAAAAAATCTTGTTTATGTTTTGTTTTTTAATGCACTTTGAGATGTATTTTATAGGTAACAAGCTATACAAAGAAAATGTATATTTTATGTAATAATAATAATAATAATAATAATAATAATAATAATAATAATAATAATAACAATATTTAGTAGATCAGGTGTTAAAATCTAGTTTTGCCTTTTCCCTCCTTTACATTGTAAATATTTGAGATGTTTAAACATCACTTATATACACAGATTTGAAACCTTTAAGTGTTTTTAAAGTACTTTGTTAGCAAGCCTGAGATTTTTGCTGTATTGCATACAGTGTGTGCACAAGTGTGTAGTAGATTGGAACTGTCTGTGAAACATCGAATTGCCTCAGAAAACTAGTACAGCATCGTTACAACAACGTGTTCTCAATGCTCTAAACTCTTCATTACTCCTCAGCAGAAGGACATTAAGTGCTTATGTTTAATCGTTCTCTTACAAAAGACACCATCAAGCTATAGCACCGTCATGTCACTCAAACTGATGGCAGTGTCTTCAATGAGAACACCATTTTACAAAAGCCACCCCCGCCCCCACACACACACACCCACAGACACACACACACTGTAAAGTGATAGCTGACATGCTGTCAGCAGCTTTGCGTGAAGGCTTTGTGCAAGCAGTGTCACAACAGATTATAAGTGGCGAATGCGTTCTCTGTGACTTTTGCCGCGTCGTATCGATTGTTGGCCTGCCATCTCGCACTGTCTATCGGCACTCCTGACATCATCTCCTTCACATATTGGATTCCACTCCGTCGGAGAGCTTACAAAAATCAGTGGGGCTCTCGGTCGACCTGCAGCCTCAGCAACTTAGCTAAAGTGTCTGCTTTCAAAACCGAACCAAACCCTCCCAGCAAGCAAGAATGGGGTCATGATGGAAACATGAACTCCATGAAGCACTTGCTGCTACACCGTTAATAACACTATAAACGTCTGGGGAAGTTTTGCCTTTAACTTCAATCCTAGTAATAGTCAGGGTGGCTGGTATGAACAAGATTAAAAAACAGTTTCATAGAAACGAGCTCAACAAAACTTCCAACAGCTGTAAGAAAAATCAGCAGAATGGTATGGAAAAAAGCGAGACTGGGGCAGATTTCTTTCTAGCACAGACTGTAGTGTCAGTCCAGTCATGTCCTGTAGGTTTGCAATGAAACATCCAGATAATCAGCACTCGAGACGGATTATTTACCCTGTCTTTCTTGCCCCCAAAATGCCTTGGAGCAGAAACTAAAACAGACAAACTAAACAGACAATCCAATCAAAGTAAAAATTATTTAAAAAGATGCAACCTTATAATTCTGATATTTAGAGAAAATAAGGAAACATTAGAGAGCACAAATGACTGTGTACTCTTAAGTAAATGTGTGTGTGTGTGTGTGTGTGTGTCATCCTGTGGGGATGTGGTGGCTCAGTGGTTAAGGTGTTGGGCGACTGATTGGAAGGTGATGGGTTCGAACCCCCAGGTCCACCAAGCTGCCACTGCTGGGCCCCTTAACCCTCAGTTACTCAGTTGTAAGTCACTCTGGATAAGGGTGTCTGCTAAATGCCGTAAATGTAAATCCTTATTTTGTAATGGATGAGATATGATAAACTGATTTGCTCTTAACCAGCAATAGATTTTAGCCTAATATCTTAAGCAGTAGTCACCGGTAACCATAGATGGTAGTCTAATCTGAGGTGTAATCACCTGAGGTAGGTCCCAAGTGACGTACTAAACACTACTCACTTACACTATACACTCTAGCGTTGAGTGTATATATTGAGAAGGACAGTATGTTCTCATATGGTACACTAACCGTTTTTAATAACCGTATGTATATTAAGGTTTACTATTCAATGACATGTAATGCCACACAATTAGCTTTAGCAGAATATGAATTTTTAAAAACTATTAGATTTGGGACACACCTCTGGTTTTCTTTCTGTGTCCCTTCACTCAGGAAATTTACTGGGATTATATTTTTGCCTAAAATGGAAGTTAATGCCATCATGTTTGGAAAGCAAAAGCTAATGACGAAAGAATAAGAGTGAATCTGTCGCTATACTTCAGAATAAATACCCATGAAACATCACTGGACTCTCATTTCATAAACCTTCAGGCTTTATAATAAGAATAATATACAAAAGTTTCCGATTTTCAGAATGAATTCAATATTCATTTCGATCTTCGTTCAACAAAGAACATGAAAACAAAGAAACAAACAAAAACATGCCCACCTTGTTCTTAGACTGAGATGTGTTCAATACACTCCTCATCTCCTTTCCAGTGTAAACGACAACACCTATTACAGTACCTGAAAAAGTAAACACACACACAATCACAGCTCACACTGAGAAATGATTAGCTGAATAAAAAGACATTTGGGTCAACATATCGTGATTAGAGATATTCTAAAGTATTTAAGCCTACAAAATAATGATGCCACTTTTTGTTAGGAAAGCTATTAAGTTCTTAGCAGAGGTACTATATTACCTACATGTCCTGGTCACATGACCCACTAACCATCAAGTGCAAATTGCAAGCACTTAACATGAAGAATAATTGTTTGTGTTCTGAATCTCTTGTCCTCTGGCTTCACACCACCTCCTAGCTTTCATAACAGATTTACTGCATTGTGTTCATTGGTAAATTCAGTGATGTAAACAAATAACAGATAAAAGATGCAAGGAGAGCTTCAATGTTTCCAGTGCACTTCAGAAACACACTCAAGTCTGTGGTGCAATTTAGTTCTTTAAATGGAGCAGGACTGATGGGGATATCCTTTTTCATCTGCAGGGATCTTGTGTTGAGTCTGGATGATGTCAGGAGTCTAAGTTTGAGGATAGACTCTGATCAAGGACAGGCCAAGGGGTGGCAAAGAGCTAGAAGAAACCTCAAACCTCGGGAGAACCAAGCGAGGCTAAGCCACAGATCGATGAAGAGGTGATCGTTAACACAAGCAGGAGGCCTACAGGGAAAGTTATAGCTATAGTGCTCGATTAGGATCAGGTTCGGATCTTGTGGCTGTTGTAGATGGTGGGGAAGACGTAGCGACGAGGCTGATCCGAGATCTGTTCTTATGGATGAAGTTTTGTATCAACACTAGTGAGAGACGGCACTTCAGCTCCCATTAACGGCTCATCGTATTTCAATGCATTTAGGCTAAGTGAAAATCAGAATCGCTGCAGTAAATATGTAAGATGTCAGCTAAACATTTATGTGTCTGCTCCACCGTGATCTAGGACAGCAGCTCCCAAACTGGGGGTCGCGACCCCCCGGTCGTCAGCAGTCTAATACTTGGGGTCGCTGTCTGGAAATTTTGGGAGCCCCTTATCTAGGACACTAGTTGATAAACTACAATGATCAACTACTGTGGTAGCCTAGTGGTATAGGTCCGGAACGACCAATCAGAAAGTTGCGAGTTTGAATCCCAGGTCCACCAAGCTGCAACTGCTGGGCCTCTGAGCAAGGCGCTAAACCATCAATTGCTCAGTTGTATACAAGGAATAAATTGCAATATAATGTAATTCACTCTGGATAAGGGTGTCTGATAAATCCCTTAAATGTACTGTGTATATACTGCTGAGTCCAGTACATGTGTATTTCTAGAAAAATAAATAAGTAAATAAAATAGATGAAAAGCAGGTTTGCTCACCTGATGCAACCACGGTGCTGGCCCAAAGCGTGTTCTCAATGCTCAGGCTCTCATGGACGGGAGGGTCACAGTCCTCCTGGGGGAAAAAAAATAAAAAAGTTGTTTCAAAGGTGTCAAAAATGTTAACATGATGATCCTAGCAAGAAAAAAAGAAAACTGTCTCAAATTTTGAGACAAATTCTCTAGTAAATATCAATGAACAGAATCGTGACATCATTTTAATAAACAATATTTTGTGGTAGCCTAGTGGTTAAGGTGTTGGACTATCGGAAGGTTGTGAGTTCGATTCCTATATCCACCAAGCTGCCACTGCTGGGCCCCTGAGCAAGGCCCTTTACCTTAATTGCTCAGTTGTATAAAAAATGTAAATGTAAGTCACTCTGGATAAGGGCGTCTGCTAAATGATGTAAATGTAAATATCATAACCTATGTCTATCTGCTTGTCTTGTTAATATTTTCCTGCTCACAATTTCTTTTTTTTTTTTTTCAGAGAAGGGGGAAAACATAATAATAATAGCTGGGTGTTTGGGACCTGCTTCCTGGCAGTGGCAACTGCAAAATCTGCTGAAGATTCCACAGGGCATAAGTGAATTGTGTAGAAAACTCTAGTAAAATGTGGCACTCGCTGAAATGTTTACAAAAAAACTAGGTTCATTTTGAAAGGAGAGAAACACATTGTAGAACATCCTACAGCTGTCCTCATTAGTACATGCCCACACATGAGCACCAGCAGGAACAGACAACGAGCTGCACGGACACACTGCATTTGTTTTCATCCTCTGTCTGCATACAGTATGTTGAGCTGATGTTACTTTGTCGTGAAATAACAAGCATCATTTATTCCAGCATTTAGTCAAGCTAAACTAGCTCGGTCATGCTCATACAATGTTATGTGAGTTTACAAATCAGCAGAACATACTGGAAATCTCTTTAAAATGCATTAGTTTTCCCAGTAACTCCCAGGATCATAATGTTATATTAACTAATAGCTGGAATAAATATGTTGTATGAATTATAGTGCAGTTTGTTTACACAAGGAAACTGTCCTCATTTACAAACTTGGCTTTAAACTAGATGATATCTTGAACTTAAGTTTTCTTTAAATAACTGAGAAGCTTTTATGATCTAAATGGATGACCGTGTTATTATATTTAAAAAAGAAAAAACAGCCATATAACCTTTCCAGTATACAATAACCTGTCATTTTATCAAGCGCCGATTAAAAATAGTGATTGAATTTTTCGAGTCAGATCTCGGCTTTACCTTTTCACACATATTAGAAATGTACACAGCAGATGGCTAAAGGGCACAGCAGGGAGTTTTGTGACACCTATGACACACACACCCACACTGCTCTTAAATGCAGGCATATGATGACAAAGCATCAGGGGTCGATCTGGTTACGGATCGAATGACTTTTCTGATATGATAACTATGACAGCTCAGCAGAGATGTGTTGCTTATGTTTAAAGGCAACGGAGGTAAAAGCGAAGGTTATTTGGACAGAAGGATCCTGACATTGTCAGTGATATGAGGACAGTAAATCAGTGTCAGCTCTTTGCAAGTAAGTTTAATATTTACATTTACAGCATTTGACAGAAGCTTTTATCCAGAGACATAATAATGTCTGGAGGTATCCAAAAAAAGATGTTATAAGGACCAAATGTTTCACAGCATATCCTGGTGAATTAGCCAGGAATGTTCGGATCCTGGATCAGCCCTTTCTGGTCGAGCCCTCGGATATGTGTGGGGCTCAGGAGGGTGAGTCGGCACAGGAAGTGATCTCCATCCTCTGCCTGCTGTGTGGCCAAGAGTGAAGACTGTACACAAAGACAGGCTTTGTGTAGGGGCTCCTTCTCCTTTTCTTCCTTTACGCTTTCTTTCTCTCTTTCTCAGCACTAATCTGATGTTAATAAGGAGCTCGGCACAGCCGGTGGACATGGGCAGAGCCGAACAGCCTGTGATGTCATCTAGATCGGAGGAGATCAGCTCGTTCGCAGTTTTGCATAAATGTGTGTGTGTGTGTGTGCACACATGAACAACCTTTCCTTACCCTAGTAAAATTTCCTTCAAAACTGTGTATGTCCAGCTGAGGCTTCTGCGCATACACATATGCAGTGATGGAGAACAAATCCTGCAAGAAGAAGCAGAAGAAAAAACTAACATGAGTTAAACATGCAAACTTCCTGAACAGGATTTTTTTCATTATATGCTCAGGCTAAATCCTAAAGCCACACACCATCATACCTCACAGCATTACTGTTCAAAGATAATGTAAAAGCTAGAGATGACCAATGTGACAAATTAGTGCATTAACTCTTTTTCATATTGTCAGTATACAGACACTACACAATGTATTTTGAAATTGGATTTGGGTGTGAAAAAAAAAGGTCTTTTCTGATTTATTTTTATTTGTCAGCCAATATAATGTTTCCTGATTCTAATATTTAATAAAGAGGTTATTTCTTAGGACCCCAGAATATAAATCCACCATCTTGCCACAATATTCAGGACAAATGTGAAGTATTTGGCTTCATATTTACTACATACACACCACCACTGTCCACATTATTAGAAAGAGCTGCACACCTGCTGTACACCTTATACAATTATCCAAACAGCCAATGGTGTCTCTGACCATGACATGGCTGTTGGTGCCAGACAGGCTGGTTTAAGTGTTTCTTGAGAGTTTACCCAGAATGGTACACAACATAAAAATCATCCTAAAATCATTAAATAATTCTATATTTCTATAAATAAAAGAGTAACATATATATATATATATATATATATATATATATATATATATATATATATATATATATATATATATATATATATGACTCCAGTAACTGTTTTACAGAACTATTTATATGAAATGTAATGTCCAAAAAATTTTTAAATGCTTTTATAATAACTTTGAAAATGGTAATTTAGCCAATTTTTTAAGGATTTGAAAAATACGAAGATCTGTATACAATTTCAATTAGCATTCGGACAGTTTCATTGACCTAATCGACAGCTGAAATGCCAACCTTTGCTGTCCAGATAAAGAAATAAATTGTCTTAATAAGGTGTTGGGTCGCAACAAACCACCACAACGGCATCGATAAAATCATTTCTACAGTAAGTGTGGGAAACAGTATTATCTAATTGATATAATTAGGAAATTCATAAATCATTCATTTATTTATTAACAAACTTTAAATAACATTAAATAATCCACAAAAAAAGTCTTACACAAGTTTAAATGCAGGGAAACATTTCCAGCTAGAGAATATTTAAAAGTCAAGGCCACAGGAAACCCTATCCAGCTGCTCCGACTCCCTCGGCACACCAATCATTTGACGGCTTGCTGAAATTTTAATTCTGTGATCGCATTAAGTGGTTTTGGAAAGACAAATACAAATCTGAACTGGTGGATGGGTGTCATCTCAAACCCGGATGGCACTGAGGAGACAGATTCGGCCCGTGTCTCCGGCTCAGGTTACGGGCTCGTGTGTAACAAATGCTCCGGCTGGCGAATCAGATTTACGAGCATATCAAACATGAGCCTCGGATAGAAGGGAACATCTGATGGAGGCAAAGCGTGCGGGACATGGTGATAGAGTTACCGCTCAAAGCAACAGCAGCAGCTCTGGTTCTGCTGTTCTGATTCGCTGGTGAATAATGGTTCAAGACAATTTGTGCAGTAACATCATATTGATTTTTTTTGTCCTGTTATTATAGGTGTGTGTGTTAAGTCTGGTCACTTCTAAAAATGTAGACATACAATGAATAAATATAAAAATAAAAGAATATGTCTATAACGTTATAGGAGATTTGGAATGAAAAACGAGTGATAATTTAATAAAAGCGTCATCTCTCTCGTTTCATCTTCTGAGGTAAAAATCACTCACAGCAACTACATCATTCTGCGTGACTCCACTGATCACTGGTTGGTCTTACATCGGTGCTGAAACAATCACTGACTTACTAAGCAATGTTTTTTTTTTTTGGATACACTTATGTGGCCCTTCGTGGAGTGAAAAGAAAAGAAACGGCTTGTAAGTAACTCACTTAGGTAAATAAGTCTGGAGATTGTTTCAATAATTAATTTATTTGTTTAAGAAATTCATTATAATATGTACTTTTCTTAATGAAATAATATAATATCATTTAATAGAATATAAAATAAGCAGTTTTATATATATATATATTTTTGTTTGGTATCAATTCAATTCAATTCAAGTTTATTTGTATAGCTCTTTTTACAATAGACATTGTCTCATTTCTTTTTTGAATGATTTAATAACTTGTGTGTATACTTCTTGCCTAGTGTTTATTTTATTATTTATTTAACTAATTCCCCTCATCCAAGATAGTAAAATAAAAATGAACACGCTTCATATCACAAAGATATGACATGTGTAGGTGGAGGCCACCGAACGTTCTGTATGATGAAGACACGCTTACCCCCAGCGCAGGTAGCCTCTGAGTGCAGGCCACAGCGACCTTCAGTTTCCAGTCAGTTTCTCCATCGAGCTGGTCCGTCCTGATAAAGCACGCTCCTGGGAAACATAAACGCATTCACTGATTTGATTTAATAAATCTCTACAAGCTTTTCGGTACAGAGCATCAACGCTGGCACTAAAGCGTGAGAAGAAGTGATGAAGATTTTAAACCAAGCACACGCATCGCCAAACTGTACGTTATTGTACTGATAAATGAGAAACTCCTGATGACTCTGAAGGGCAGATGATGGACAAGGGACATCCATTAAGGAATAACCTCCAGCCTCAGCAAGTGATCAATAATAATAATTTGCTTTGAGTGAGCGAAGCAAACGCGGCTTTTGGAAGGAGCTGACTCACATAAAAGGAGAACTGATAGTAGATGTGAACGGGTTACAGTGAAGATTAACTTAAACAGAGGGGACAATTAGCTTGATTTGAATATCTGATGCTCACATTAGGACACACTGCAGCAATATTGGCATATGGATGATGGATGGAAAAAGCTATAATCCCTTAGTTTCCGTTACTCTACCCCGAGCTTATAAATGGTTTGCATTTCGAGTCACCTTTAATCCGGTTACTGACTTTCAGAACCTGACTGTAACGAAAGGACATTTAATAAAAGAGGCTTTTAAAAGACATTAAAAAAAACATACCAGACTTTTCTGTAGTTCTTAGAAAGATCATATCAGCTGGAACTCTCTGATTCTGTACAACAAGGTCACAGGATAAAGCACGTTAATCCAGACAAGATCACATGAAGAACAAGACAATAATCTAAAACTAAATACAAATGTTACATTAAATCCAAATAAATTCAACTTTAAACATATATCTTATAAAAAGCAATGAAGTGTAAAGACAAAGGTGTCCCTGATTAATATTATGTGGCATTTAAAACAATTTTTATCCACAGATTTCTCTCACTTTCTTTCTCTCTCTTGCTAGTTTTTTTTTTACTTTGAAATGACTATTTTTCAGATTTTTTCCTCATACGTATTTTCATATTGTTTTCCCCACTTTCTTATTTCTTTTTAAATGTCACTTTCTCTTTCTCCTAATCTTTTTTTCATTCCCTTTTTTTCTCTCTCTCTTCTCCTCTCGCTCTTTGTTAGACGTTTTTGTTTAGTTTTTCTCAATTTCTTTCTTTGCTTCATGATATCATGTCTTTTTTTTTGTCTCACACATTATTTCTCTCCATTGCTCCATCGCTTTCACTCGCTGGCGAGAGTGGAACGTTTTCACATCAGATTTTGGCCAGAATTTAAACTCTGTGCTGTGGCTGTCTTATGTATGATCTTATATGTGGCTGTCAGGAAATAGGTGTGAGATCACAGCACAGTAACTTTACTCTCACTATAGCATAGGCTCTGAATAATTGAGCAAGGTCACAGGTGACACGAGCAATTACAGAGAGCCGACCACAAGCTGTGAGAAACATGATGCACAATAAAAAGTATGACAGGATGTCAAGAGACGGATCACGTAGACGTTTAGTCCTGTGCTGACCAAAAAAATAAAAAAAAACAGAGGGAAACGAGAGGCAGAAAGCAGAGCATAAAAACCTTCTCGATGATGATGAGGTCTCCAACTTGTATGTCTGAGCTCTTCACTTGGACTTTGCCTGCAAAGGAGAATCATAAAAAGCCATAAAATGAGCTAACAAATCAAACAACAAAATATTCAAGCAGATGATATACAATGAATAACAGGAAGCTCAAAGACAGGGAACTGTTATTTTCCTTTGAGAGCTCGAGGGGTTTTTCTTCTCTTATAGCACAGCTAACTTTAAAACACACGATTCATCAGGTTACTGCTTATCTATTTCGAAACAAAATTCATATTCAGTATGGTGGTGTCTCGACACTATGTATTTTGGATAGAGTGAAAATAATCGCTGACCGAACATTTGTGTCTGAGGAGTAAAAAAAAATCCATAAGTGAATCTTAATGAGAAGGTTTTTGCGTGATCCATTCAGACTCTGAACAGCGTTGAATGAAACATAAGCTGTGTGTAACTAAAATAAAACAAGCTTTCGCTGGTGTGACTCTCGAGGAGTTGTGTCTGAAGTGCAGGAATCTTCTCTTATTTCCCATTCTGCTGTTAGCTGACTCTCTGTAGCGGTAGAAGTGTGTTTTTATCCTGTGTTACAGCCTTTGTTTTGTCTGTCGACTACATTACTTAATACATAGAAATATCAAATCAAGTGCCTTAATTTGAACAATTTAACCATATAGACACCACCATACTGAATATGAATTTTGTTTCGAAATAGATAAGCAGTAACCTGATGAATCGTGATGAAATACTCTTAGACTGCAAGTTAGATTGTCTTATCACTTATGTTCGAACTACTGTAAACAGCTCCCTCATCAGCTTCCCGTTATTCGCGCTTGTGAATAAAAATTGTTCCAGCCAACCATGTTACTGACTAACTAAAAAGCGTAAAATCCTTTGCCCTGAAGTGTGGACACTGGAGACTACTTCAAGACAGCTAAATAAATATACATCTCCATCAATGGTGACAAACAAATATTTAACTTCTGCTATGTAGCCGGTCATACAAGCCCCTGGGCAAGTTGTTGCTATGGAAACAATAATACATTAAAGTGAGCTTGAAGCTGGAACTACCGACAGATCAGAGAGTAAACTACTTCCGACCAGTCAGTGGGTTTCTGGGACGTAATCAATACCGTGCTATCGTGTGAATGAAAAGCATGCAAACTTGTCCGTGTAAAAATGTCGTCTGTTACTGAGACAGAACTCGTTGGTCAGCTCCGGTTCAGACCAAAGCAATAATTAGCTTGTTGTGGAAGCAGTAATGTTCACGGGTTACCTCGGACTGTGAGCTTGCTGTACATCTGAGAATTCATCTCTTTGTCCCTCCTGTAGCGGCGGACCTCGTCCACGGCCTCTCTCACCATGGTGACGGCCAACACAAAAGCCTGATTGACAGGAAGAACAATGAAAATCTGCGAAAGCTGCCGAAACACTGGCTTTAAAAGACAGCTTGTTTGATCATGCGCACACGGTTTGGTTTATGGATTTGTTGCAATCAGCTGAACTCACCAGCGGCGCCCAGTAGGTGTAAAGATAACCGATTTTCAGGGACGGCACAAACTGGGAGCAGGCCACCACCAAGAAATACAAGTTGAGGAAAAACTTGAACTGCTGGTATAAAACCTAAAGTAAAGAACAGACAAGAACAACCTGATGACATCTTATTTTGTTTTTTGTGCCTGTCCAGGGCAACAAGCGGTCTGACACGTTTTCACTGGAGTAACATTAAAGCTCACTGTTCTGCTCTCTCTGTTCAATCACTGTTCTGATAGATCATGTTCTCCCTGTTCAAAGACTGATCAGATATAGCTGGCGACCTAGCAGCGCTTCAGACGAAAGGCTCTTTGCCTCATGCAAAATTCATAGGACAAGCTGAAAATAAAGTTACCAGCCACACTTGAATAAGACATCAGCCAGCAGTCATAACACAACAGATCGGCTGTACACTTGAACGGAAAAAGGTACGTCAGGATGCTGTTGCCTCGTCAGTTCGCTGATAGCTCCTCGTTAACCTGATTACTCGCGTTCTCAGGGTAAGCTGTTCTGAGAACGATGGGTAGGGATTTCGATTTTAAACAATGTGTAAGGTCAGATACAAGCAGGAGCCATGGATGGACAAATCATTTGCCCAGGACAAGCACATTTACTTGTCTTTTATACTCAATTTAAGCTGAGAAATCATTTCAATGACAACAAATTACTGACTGGTCTATTTTTTTTCTCATGAGGGACATGACATTTAGTAGAAATCATTAACTCATATATTTGCTTTTAACCTGCATAAAAGCTAACTAGCTGCCATACATTAATGACCATGTTTTCAGTCTAGTTAAAGGTGGGGTGCACGATGTTTGAAAGCCAATGTTGACATTTGAATTCACCAAAATAAATACGCCCCTAACCCAAATGGGTCCCACCCCTGTTTTGATAGCTCCGCCCACACATACACCAGACAAGTATAACCCAGACAAGTATTATGGTGGAACCTGTTGGGGCAGCTGACCGAGGGTATATTTTTATTAATAAATGAACTTAACAAGTAATACTATGGTAATACAAATGTGTTTTTGTAGTACTGTGTGTTGTACCGTGAAAGGTTTAGCTCTGTTTCACGCGGAAGACATTCAGTTCTCTCCAACGCTGGAAAGCTGATCCTATACTAACACAGGTCCGATTTATTGCCTTATCGTAAGCCTTTCTTCGCTTTCTTTCTTTGTTTTTATCCTCCATGTCAATGTTAAAACCGCTTTCTGCTAATGTCACACATGCGCACGGAACACTTTCTCCACCCATATTGACAAGACACGCACCTTTCTGCTCATTGGCTACACGTTAGTTTTGTTTTTGTTTTGTTTGGCGGCCCAACTCAGTTTTCTGAAGCATTTCTCAAATATCTGAGACCCCACCTTTAATTAAACACGGGTTTGAAAAGCATGTTGGAGTGATGAATAAGTCATTTTGTCCAGCCTTGATGATGCACTAACCAACTTCACAACTGTAAATGTAATCTCTCTGGTAATAAATAATAAATAACCCTCACCATACATTAACACCCTTATGTTCCATGTTAATTCTGAACTTACCCCTGGCACGAAGGTCAGGATGTTGTATTTCTGGTTTTTGATGGCATTTTTTGGGTACTTCTCCTCACATTTTTCAGGATGGCCCAGCCAGACGGTTCGAGCCTTCAGCTCCTTCTTCCTTCGGCACACATGAGCCAGATACTCGCAGCATCTAAGGTTCAGGATGTGAAGGAAAAAAATTACAGAGAGAAAGGGCTTGATGTGGCTTTCAGTATTCAGCAGTAATCAATCAACTGATTAGTAAAATTGGCAACATTAAAAGAAAACTAAAAACATAGCATAATAATAAACACATAATGCTTGCATGTTTTTTTTTCCCTTTTAACAATTGATTTAAGTATATTTATATCTATTATATTTACAATGGCAATTATTTTTGAGTGAGTTGAGAGCTGAACTATGACGTGCCTCACTTCTAGTAAAAATAAATAATCAAAAGATAAAGAATAAAATGAATAAATCGATTAAAAATATCTTATATGAAATAATAGTAGCAGTTGATACTCAACATCATTCCTTGTCAAAGTGCTTTATTATTTATTAAGATTTATGTCAGTTCCAGCATTTATTTTTGTTTAAAATCTTTTATTCTGTCACTTTGATCTACATTCAACATTCAAGACTATCGTTAAAATACGAGAACTGAGTTAGAGTTGTTTTATATTTGTTGAAGTTATATAGTTTTATTTGATACAATAAAAAAAACTTGAATTAAGATTATATTAACAAGCATGTACAAGCAGGCAGATGAAGAGTGGAGGATACAGGACAATACATGAAGATAAAAGTTCAGAAATGTCACTGCCGAGTCTCCGTAGCATCCCTGTTCCTGCTTCTGCTTCCACTCTGAACTGCTCTCTAAAGCCAAGCCCAAGTGCGTACGCTAAACTCTCGTACGCTCCCCACTCTGAAGGTCATACAGCAAGCTTGTTGACTTTTCTATCCGTTTTACATTCCACCTGAAGTCTACACACATCACGCTGATGGAGAGGATAGCCGGGCCACTGGCGAGTGTACACAGTCATGCTGATTGGTTTGGTTGGCATTAACACAGATTACATAAACCTGGAAAAAATACAAAAATATTTGTGTTGGCCTATCTGCCCTCAGTGCGCAAGTTGCCAGCACCCTGATTCATAAGAGAGATTATTTGCTCAAATAAACGTTGTTTAAATAATTGGCCCGTTTGAATAAGCAGAATCACTCTGCTTGAATTATTTGTTCGTTTCATAATCCTTTGCCTAAGCACACTGAAAATTACTGGCAAGCACCAAACTGGTCAGCTGTGTGAAATCCGATTTGTTCATTAGGGAAACAGAATCAATATGCAGCTTACAACTGAGATGCATCACCGATAAACAAATGACAAGGGAAACTAGAGCCAATCGAGCAGACGCTTTATATACATAACACACCAATGAGAGTTTAAAGTTGGTAATATTTCAATATAAAGGAAGAACGAGCTGAGGTTTTTCTATACAGTGAACCAGACTGAGTTTTGACCTAAAAAACAGTCGCGCTACTTAACCAACTGACTGATGATGTGCAACTAGAACCCAATGCGTAGAGAGCTGTGTGTGGATCTGTGTGTGTGTGTGTGTTTTATGCACAGTTACCTGAGCATTAATGAGCCTGACAGAAAACCTCTCTCCAACACACTGATACACAAATCGGTGAACGGATACAGCATGGATATTTAAATACACGTGTCAAAGTCCAGCTTCAGAAAATGCCTTGCTCACAAAGGACATGATAAGCATCTGACAAGACTGACCAGTGACGACACAAAACATTTTAAAGTGGTTCTGTTGTGTTTCACATCAGCGCTTCAAATTACCATACTAAAGACACAAACGTCTTTAAACAATTCAAATGGAAAAGTAAAAAAATAAAATAAACATCTAGTCTGTGAAAACTTATTAATTGATGAGCTACCTTCCGTTTAATCATTTACATAAAGTGAACTATGGCCTGTTTCTGCAACAGCATAATCTGAGTGTTCAATTCAATTTGTAGAAATATTCACAGAGTCCACGATCTTGTGACATTTCACATGTTCTCACTATGTCCAGAAAGAAACTCTGGGTTCAGTGCTTTCCTCTTATCACCCTAAAACATGGCAGAAACTGGACTGTGTGTGAGTGCACTGTGTCTGCAATGTGCTGTTCCATCCAGATAAATTGCTTACTATGGATGGACGGACGGACGGATAAATGGATGTATGGATGGTGGAATAGATGAATGGATAAAATGATAGGAAGGTGGAATGATAGATTCATAAATGGAATAATGGACAGACTGAATAAATGGATGGATGGATAGATGGATGGAATGGTTGGCTGGAACGGATAGGCTGGACAGAATGGATGAAACCGATGGACAGATAGAATGAAAGGTGAGTGGAATGGATGGATGGAATAGATGAATTGATCAAATAGACAGATAGGTGGAAAAGAGGGGTGGGTAAAATAGATAGATGGATAGAATGGATGGATGGATGGATGGATGGATGGTTGGATGGTTGGATGGATAAATAGATGGATAGAGAAAATGGATGGTTGGATAGAATGGATGGATAGAATATATAGATGGATAGAATAGATGGATGGATAGAACGGAGGTATGGGTGGATCCGGCTGAGATGACTGAACTAAAAAGGGCAGTGTTATTTGGTTTGGTAAACTTAGCCAAAGAACTAAGAACTTTATAAAAATCATTTATAATCATTTATTAATCATCACTGTTCATCACTAATCATTTATTTAACACCAGCATTGTTCTGACTTATTTTTCTACTACATTTCAGTCTGATATGAACTCAGTAAATAATAATGAATGTAGGCTTTTCCATGTTATGCCCTGTATCCCTATATTTTTAGTAATGCATGTAAATGATGACGGAATGAAATTCATAAGTGTTAATGTACCTTCCACACAACACCTTCCAGCCTCCACAGAGGAACCAGCCCAAGCCGTGGTGCCTTTGTCTGAGCCTGGCTCTGGGAAGAGTGTGGTAATCGCTTTCGTCACTCTCAAAAGCCTCCTCGGACATCATCAGTGGCATCTCGTCGAGATTTGAGGCCTCGTCTTCGATTTGATACCTTGAAAAAAGAAAACGTTGTTTTCTATTTTGAGACTTCTTCAGCACTTCAGTGGAAAACTTGTGATGTCATAACGGTGGTGTTTAATATACAAACAATCGGAAAGTTTTTTTTAAACTATTGTGGATGTTGTGATATATTTATAGATTTGGTTCCAGGCCATTTTCAGAGGGTCTGAGGCATTAAAAATTAGATTCCATTATACTTATTACTGATTATTATTTTACACACAGATTACATATCCAGTATATCATTCACAGATTCACAATGGACAAGCAGGATTAGAAGTCTGTTTGTTTATTCCAACAATCAGAAAAATGAAAAAAATAAAACGTTTACAATAAAAAGTTAGATTAGTTGTCATCTTTTATCCTACTTAAATTGACGCCTGGAAAGGAATAATACAGGGCTGGGATATACACCGACACTTCCACTTGTCCAGTCTGCTATCTAATGAAATTATTTGTTTGCCAAATAGTATTAGCCAAGCAAATATATCCCATAGTATTATGTGGATGATTACAATCCTGACTCCAATCATTAAAGGGCCTAACTTGTGGTTATCAAGACCTTCAGAGTAGCGTACACAGGAAAACATGCTAATCCGATATTACTTCAGTCTGGATCTCTAATCACACAAATCTCCCTCTTTATACACCATGACTTACTCTTTTATCATAATGCATCCTTATGAACTTCCTTCATTTTTCCTTTGCATGCTCCTCGGGAGAAATAATCGGGAGAAATAATTCCCGATCAAAAACATCTTTGAGATTAATACCAAAGAACTAGAAAGATTAGAAAAGACTTAGAGAAACAAACAAACAAACAAAAAAAAAAAACGTGTTAATTTGAGAGTACTCCGCACACTCTCACATATCTCCAGTGCTGTGTGGCAGAAAGCTACAATAACACGCTGCGATGAGCCGAATCTCCAGAGGATATCAGATTGCAGCCACACATTATCCCAGCATCGCCTCCACTTACATCCTACTGTACTGAGCTGCTTCCATCTTAGCATTTCAGTTGTCTATGAGTTCAACTGAAGCGGTTAAATAATTACTTCAGTAAATGTTATTATGATTTATCAAATATTACTCAAGATTACACTTACAGAGGCTGTATTGGTGAATTGTGAAAAAATGTGATTATTATTATATCTACATTCTATGTAATACCCTCATTATGGCCAATCACCGATCACCACAGTTCCCTAATGACCAATCACTGATCACAATTGTTCCTCAACGACCAATAACTGTGCACCATTGTTCCTCAACAGTCAATCAATTATCAGTATTGTTCTAACTGACAAATAATTGTTCCCCAATAACCAATCCCTGATCATCAGTGCTATCAACAGCCAATCATTGATCACAAGTACTATGGGCTTGTCCATCGCTTTATACAAATTATAGCATTTCATGAAACTTTTCTATCCTTTAGTGTCTTCATTCTTCATGTAACATGTTTTAATATGCAACTTATTCAATTCAATTCAAATTTATTTGTATAGCAATTTTTACGATGGACACTGTCTCAAATCAGTTTTACAGAACATAAACATAGAACAAAAGGTTAATATAAAAACTAATATAATAGAAATTTAAGATTAATATTAGATACATTTAAATGTGTTTGTATTTATCCCCAATGAGCAAGTCTGAGGTGACTGAGGTGACTGTAGGGAGAAAAAAAACTCCCTTGAGTGGTAAAGGAAGAAACCTTGAGAGGAACCAGACTCAAAGGGGAACCTCATCCTCATCTGGGTGACACCGGAGTGTGTGATTATAAATATACAGATATACAGCCAAATTATCATGATGACTATTTAATATGAAAATGAATCTACAGCATCATTCCGTTATTAATAATGATTTTAACCTCTTTTTTTGCCCTGAAGAGAATTAGCATAACACTTTCTTTCAAGGATTTGTTCCTCCTATCTTCAAGCCTATCTTGTAGTCACTGGGATCTAAAACTACATCTGGATTTCAGTACAAATGTTTCAGCAACAATGATTATTATTAAAAGGAAAATGAATTTAAGTTAAAAAAAAAAAGGGTATTATTGAAAGTTAGACGACGGTGGGAATTATTGCACAAGTAAAGCACTGAAATAGTGAGGGAGAGCACTGATGACTCAAGACATGTGATATACTTACTTATAGACATGTGATATACTTGTTATGCTTACTAAAACTGCCAGACACAGGAACAGTTTCTTTCACACTGATTAACAACTCAAACCATAATTATATTCACTGCTTCATATCTATAAGTACTGCATTATCAGGACTGTCAGTCATCACATCATCTGTTATCAGCATAATATTGCACAATATTGTGATTTGCACTCCCACACTTTACGTACATAACTGAGCAGTCATATTCTATATTCATATTTAATACTCACAATGTCTATATTGTATCTCATCGTCTGCATTGTCTTGTATAGTTTGTATAGTATAATGTTATTTATGTCTGTACTTTTGAGAGTCACAAACAGCTGGAACCAAATTCCTTGTGTGTGTCAATAAACCTGATTCTGATTCTGATAAAGCCAAAGGACATTTTTTATGCAATACTGGAGCTGAATTTTAAAGAAACGTTATAAATCATATAAGACGTGTTTAAACAATAAACATAGCATTAACTACGCTTAATTAACAACGTTGACACTGCGACTGACACACTGACAGCTGACAAGGAGGCTAATAACAACACATAGCTTAGCCTGTTAGCAAAAAACCATGAAACAACATTAAATAACACACTTCAGAGATGCTAAAATAACATTTACATTTAAAAAAGTCTCAATTGTACATTTTAACAAGGCGGTGATTACGGAATAACAGTAGGCTTCTAACCTGAGAGGTGTGCCAGCATTGTAATAAAGGTGCTTCTTGAAATTGTTTCGCATAGGATTCAGTGGGATGCTGTCAGCCATCTTGGCTGAAAAGTGTACAAAATGACGTCACTTCCAACCGCCACTCCCGCGTCCGTATTGTCTCACACTGCGCACTACCGTAATACTTAGTATAGAAGAAATTGACTTCAAGGGCCGTCTGTGTGGGTACTATTAAATACCGAAGTGTTCCGTTTTAAACGCGGGAAAGTCAAAAGAAAAACTACCGTAAAGGCTGCTAACTTCACTCTCGTGCAATTAATACAAAATTATTAAAATAAGAAGCGTATATAAGACTAAGATTTTTCATTAATTGTAGGTAATTTAATATTTAATATATTAATATATTAATTTAGATAATATATTATCTATAGGTATAGATAATAATAATAATAATAATAATAATAATAATAATAATAATAATAATAATAATAATAATAATAATAATAATAAAATACAAATAATAATAATAAAATAATAATAATAATTAATTAATTACTACTCTACTACTACTACTACTAACTTGTGCATTAATTCCCACCGTCGTGGCCTAATGGTTAGCGAGTCTGACTCGTAATTCTAAGGTTGTGGGTTCGAGTCTCGGGCCGGCCACGACTGAGGTGCCCTTGAGCAAGGCACCAAACCCCCCAACTGCTCCCCGGGCACCGCAGCATAAATAGCTGCCCACTGCTCCAGGTGCGTGTTCACTGTGTGTGTGTTCACTGCTGTGTGTGCACTTTGGATGGGTGAAAGGCAAAGAACGAATTCTGAGTATGGGTCACCATACTTAGCTGTATGTCACTGTCACTTTCAATAATAATAATTAATACTACTAATAATAAAGAAAATCATCATAATAATATCACCAGTTTTACATTTTGTTATTTTCCCAACATTTGATTACTGTGTTATAGTAACAAATATGACATTTGTAAAGTGTTATAGATTTATGCATAATATTTATTATGAAAGGTGCTAATAATTTTGCACCTGACATTGATTTGACATCCATGTACTAATTTGGCATATTGGCATTTGGCTTGTTTAGGACAGAATAATGCAGTTTTTAACAGTGGCTAGTCATTGGTAAAGCTTAACTTTATGTAGACTGACAACTGACATCCTTCATTCAAGGGTTCCAATCATTCTAGACATTCAAAACTCATCGTCATTCTGTGTATAATAAAAGAATGAGCACCTTCAGCAACTTCTTCATCCTGGTCAGGGCCTCAGTGGATCTAAACCTTATTCCAGGAACATTTAGAGCAAGGACATAAGGGGTTGTGTTAGCTTACTGGTTAAGGTGTTTGACTACTGATTGAAAGGTTGTGAGTTCAAAACCCAGGTCTGTTAAGCTGCTGCTAATAGGCCTGTGAGCAAGGCTCTTAACCCTGAATTGCTCAGTTTTATAAAATGAGATAAGTAAAAATATATGTTGCTTTCAGTAAGTGTGCCTATTAAATGCTGTAAACAAAATTCATTGCCGTGTACAAGGAAATAATGTTGGAGATGCAGTGACAAACAGCATACCGCACTTTTTTTTTGTCATGTTTCATCATCTTGTCATGTTATTAAAAATTAACTTATTGTTATTAAAAAAACACTCTTTTTGACTTATTGAAACCTGTGCCATTGTGTGTCAACATCCTGTCATTTAACACTCCTACATGGATTGAAATTATACTAATACAGTATCAGTAATTTTTGCCAAATTTAACAAAGTAAATAAAAGTCAATTTCTCTGTGATTCTTACCATAAACGTTTTGTAGAAATTGTGATATAGATTTGTTCACAGAAATCTGACAATATCTGTATTTTTATGACAATACAGTAAAATGCCAGAAACAGTTTAATAGATTTCAAGTTCAAACAGGTCTTTGAGAAAAAATAATTATTGTAACAATCTAATTTAAGCTCTTTCTATTTTTAACTTAATATGGTCTAATTCTATTTAGGGATCCTTGTATATGTGTGACAAGCTGGGAAAACCAAATGCTATCTTGAACTGAATTGTTGTAAATTGTTTATCACACAGCTTGTAACATTCTGTTCACCCCCAAAATTTAGAATGAGTAAATTCCACTTAAACATTCCAATACCACATACATTTTTTTGTGCGATCGTTTGATTACAAAACTGCTTTGATTAGGTTTATTTCAGTATTGCACATAGCTTTTGAGAAACTGATCAAAATGTTTATAATATATACTGTGTGTATAAATACACACACACACACACACACACACACACACACACACACACACACACACACACACACACACACATATATGAATATATATATATTGCTGGAGGAAAGCATAGACATCATAAGTAAATAGAGAATATGTTTGTGGTAGTGGCATTAAAGAACAAAGTGAAAAACTAAATATCACTCAAAACGTAATTTTTTTTTTTTAATATCACTTTTTGGGGGTGGTTTCTAGAATTCTTCAAAAGCATTATTAGGTGGCTTTTCCTAGACCACTACTGATTGCGCTGATTGCAATGCAAAACAAAACACTTGAAAATTATTTCAATATTTCAGGGACAGACACTAAATGACAGTCGTCAAAAAAGGTATAATTGGCTTAACACTGGGGAACATATACATACTGTAGTTACTTGTTCTAGGAGCAATAAGCTACAGAGGCAGCAGCATGATGCAATATAAATTAAACCCATTGCATTTTATTCTCTGTGGAAAAAAAAATCATTGAGAAATAGAAATACAAATTCCTTATAATAAATACAAAGGATTAATCTATATGTATACAGTTAAGTCTTTTTATTGTTGATTATTTGTCAAAATTGCAACTAGAGAATATATCTTTAAGAATATTCTACTTCATGGCAATGACACTAGTGGGCAATTTCATAACAATTTCAAAACCTTTTCATTTTTTTGCTTCACAAAGCCGTTGCTTTATCCTAATAAAACTGAGTATCATTAACATGGAGGGCATACTGAACACAGCTTTTACTTTCAGTGGTAATTAGTTCAAGATCATACAATAAAAATAATTTAATTTTGTATTCATTTAGCTAAACTGTGGTTGATATTAAATTCAAACCAAATGTAATTTGCATGTAAGTTGCAGGTTTTATTACTGCTGGTGACTGATTTTTCCACATGTAGTACAATATTACCACTGTGTTATAGTTATTGGTTTTGTCTGGCTTTTATGGAGCTATTTGTTATGTCTGGCTTTATTTTATTTTGTTTTGTCTGGCTTTAAAAATATCAGAATGAAAGGCAACTAAACCAGTCAATAGAATAGGTAAAAATGTAGATTTATATACAGTTGAAAGTCATCAGGTACATACTGCAGGGTCTGTTATTCTCCATGTGTCTTTTTGCATACGGGATTAGTTCCACTCTCTTGTGTGTTTAATTAATTCTAATCTCTTTATTGTCATCAATCAACATGGAGAAGTGCCGTCCAGGTGCAAGGTCTACGCTTGTTTTCCCAAGGGCACGGATTGACGAGCTGTTTCCGCTGCACGCCTTGTCCATGGCTACAGTAGAAAGTTGAGGTACCCCTCCATTCTGAATGACAGAAATTTCATTGTTCTTCATGGATAAACCATTGCTGATGGCAACAGCATATCGACTCCAAAAGTTCTGATCCATGTTCATAGCCCTTGCTGCAAGGTCCTTCTGAAACACCTCATTGAACTTGAGAGCCTCGGCACCTAGAAGAGCCAGCGGGTTTTCCACAGACAAGCGCCTACCTCTTCGTGCAGGTACGTTATTCCACATGTGAGTGCCCATGTGTACCTGCACAATGGGAAATCAAGAAGAAAAGTCATGATGGATTAGTTTACTCACAGTGCATACATTGTGTCTGATTGCTCCTGCTTTTTCACAATGAACATATCTTTATTTTCTTACTAATAAAAAGTTTGAGTGTTGATTATCAACATACCTTGAGATTACCCTTTGTTGTGAAGGCTCGGCCACATATGGAGCAAGCAAAAGGTTTTTCACCAGTATGTGTTCGCTCATGGATTTGTAGGGCGCTTGCAGAAGAGAAGTTTTTCCCGCATACATTACAGTTGTGCTGTTTCGGGGTTCTACGTGGTGGTGGGTTTCCAAACAGTGAAGTCATCCCTGGGATTATTGCTTCAGATGGCATAGATGAAGACTGTATAGATCCAAATACAGGATAAGGGCCTTGTTTAGGTGTGTATGGCCTATTGCCACTTTCTATCTCCATCTTAACTGGGGCCCGTACGCTATCATCCATATCACTGGACCTCTGGCTTACTCCTGAGAAAGCAGTTATAAACCATTAGTGTGACAAAGATATGACAAAAATAATTGAAGAAAAGGTAGTAGATGGGACAAAAATGGTTATGTGTTTTGTCAAATTTTGTCAACAATTTCCAAGCATCCATTGAATGTGTATGCATTAATGCACCATATATGATCAAATAATTAGCACCATCTTACCATGCTCCATGACTGAAGCCTTTCTGATCTGATCATACACTGTGCCGTTTAATGCATTTGGGGCTGGGGAATCAGACATTTCACATTTAACTGTAGCTGCTCGCTCCTGCTTATCAAAGGTGAGATTGAGTGACACTGGAACATCCTGTAGACCCTCAGGCTGAAATTTTGTTGGTTTTGGTGTTGGAGGGTGAATGATGTTGGCTGACTCTGGCACAAAAGTTCTGTGATTCTCTATATTTCCCATGGATGGAGACCCATTATCGGGATCATTGTCAAAAATGGCACTCATTACCATCTTGTGTTCAGTTAATTGGCTAAGACTAACTGTCGAGTCACTATCTAATGTTCTAACATCAGATACATCATGAGGTAATGGTGACATTGGTGCTGAGCTACTGTCCGAAAAGGTGTTGTGGGGGTTTTCACCATTTTCTGAAATATCTTCCTCTTCATATGAAATATCATCAAGACCATCATCGTCATAATCATTCAAACTGTCAAAACTCTTCTCTTCCAGAATCAGATCATTGTTTTTTTCATGGATAGCATCTGTTGGGAAAGTTTGGAGGTTATTGGGAATCTGGCCACCCATGTGCATGCGAATGTGTTGCTGTAACACAACAGCATTGGTGAATTTCTTCTGACAAATTGGGCATGAGTGCTGAACCTGAAGGGGAGGCTTTGCACGGTGGACACCAAAATGAGTCTTCAGGTTGCCTTTAGTTGTGAAGGCACGGCCACACACCTTACATTTAAAGGGCCTCTCGCCAGTGTGAATTCGATAATGCATCTTAAGTGCACTCTGACAGCTGAGAACTCGGTGGCAGATCACACACTGATTGGGGTCCATCATCTTTTTGTCAATGTTCTCCACAAGTTGCTGGAGCTTTGATGTTTCAGATGTGTGCATAGATTCCTGGATTCCACTGAATGGAAACCTCGCATTAAAGTGCTCTGTGATTTGTGAAGGAGTAGAAGATTTCATCACTGGGTTAATCATATCAGTGGACTCTGGTGTATTTGCTCTAATGGGCGTTTCTGTTGATGGATATTTTGAAAGAATGGTGTGACTTGCAGAGATAAAATTTTCAGCTGGACCGGTCACACAGTTTGTGGGGAGGTAAATTTCATCAGCTTTTGAAACGGCTGTGGTGCCTTCTTCTTTGTTTAACTGGATGCACGTGGCCATCTTAGGTGTATGTAATTGATTGTCAGACTGAATATGAATATCTTTTTCAGTGCTAGCGACAGTTGGAGACAATGGTGTACTTTCATTTCTAGCTAGTAAGGACCTTGGTGGAGATCTTCCTGCTGGTGTATTACTAAAGGAATCACTGTTTTCCACACCTGTTACTGTTGAGGGTAATTGCAGACCCAATCTAGGATTTAATGTCTGCAGAATAGGTTTGCTGTCTAACCATGTTGACCCTGTTTTCTCTGGAGGAAAAGACATCCCATAGGGAATACCAGAGCTTGTTGGAATATTATCAAGATATTCTGGTACTGGGTATGGATTCATCTGTACATGTGGGTATTTGTCTTTGTGCCTTTGAAAGTGAACTTTCAGGTTTCCTTTAGTGGAGAAACGGTTGCCACATATGTTACATTTGAAGGGCCTCTCACCTGTGTGAGATCGCAGGTGGATCTGCAAGGCACTATCACTGCCAAATACCTTGGCACAGAACCTGCATTTGTGTTTGAAAAAGGGGTCCTCAGAGCTGGGCTTGGTTTCAAATATTGAGGCATTGGGAAGTTTAATTTTGCGATGCTTTATCATAGAAGCAAGTGGTTCTAGTGCATTGGTAGTGGCTGCAATGCTGGCAAGGGGGTTTGGAAAGATGACTCCACTAGGAGGGCTTTGAGGTAGCAGTGGTAAATTGGCAGAAGAGTTGATAACATTGCCCTGGCTTATTGAATGGGGACGAGGAGAGTTCAGAGGCTGAGTATGACTAGCATTAGAGAGTGAGCTATTGCAGGACGGCAATAAAGTAGACACACTAGTATATGTAGATAGTGGAGCATTTGGGTTTGCTAATGAAATGGGGATACTATCGCTTTCTCTGGGATTGGATTGTTCATTATTTGGCTGTGATACCCGAAATGAAGGGCCTTCCAGCCTTGATGCCTGGGAAACAGACGCTTGTCCATTCACTGTGGAAGGCATGACTCCGGATAATGGAAGTACAGGAGGAGGAGCCATGCCCTGGAAATGGTAAGTGCAAGAAACCGAAGGAAATGCCTTGGATGCTGGATTTAGCGCAGCTTGTGTTGGTTGCCTGTTCATCACAGCGACCTGATTGCGGATCTGCTCAATGAGTTTTAGCTGGTGGACCTGTTGCTGCTGTAAAGCCATTAGCTGTTCCAAAATCATAGGTATTGCCACTGAGCTTGCCTTTCCTCCAGATGCATCACCTTGGATACGTTGCGAAAACTGTGCAACTGCCACCCTTGTACTATGGAGGATCTCCAAGGTTACATTTGTGCTGGGAATGCCAAAGTTTGTGCTTAGACATGATAAAGGTAGAGGAATTTCACTTTCACTCGAGTCGGGTGGAAGAGGGCTGGGGTTTGATATTTTATCCACAGGTGCGGTAGTATCCATAGGGTCATCCACTCCAACATTTTCTTCAGGAAGACTGACATTTTCTTCTCCCTTCTCAGTCAATTCAGACTCAGGTTCCATGTTCTCAGTTTCAGCTGGGTCACTATGAGCACTTAAGAAGGATTCCGTAGGAGATCCCTGAGGGGAAGGGAATCTTTCAACCTCCTGTACAATGTGCACAGAAGGCTCCTCAGTGCACTTATTCTGGTGCTCCAGTAACTCTGACCAGTCGAAAAATTCAGCACAACATGTCTTACAGACAAGAGTCTCCTCATTTCCGCTGCGGCTCTCACTGCCGCTCTCCTCACTGGCACCTTTACTCAAGAGAACTGTTGAGAAGAACCACAGAGAAGCAAAATATTTGTGAATAAAAATCCTCAAGTTAACGAATAGCTTACAGCTTTATCTGCTAGATGCACACTAAAAATATCTCCTCAGACAGCAGTCTAATTTAGCTAAAGTTATATCTAATCAATTTACCAATTACAAAGGCTCACATTCTATATTGTCATACATCCAAGACAAAGTTGCTAATTTTCTGTGCACAATCCATGAAATTAAATGACCTGTTTATTGAAAGAAATTCCATAGTAACTATTGATTTCCAATGTTTTTAAACAATTCACATCCGGTCTGTCAGTCCACAGCAAATTAAGAATTAAGATTGACTAATTGTGATTTTCCATTGCCAGCAAACACTCTCATTTCTGGGATATTTTAAGATCTATACTTTCCTTCTTCTTGTGCAAACAAAAAAGAAAAACACAGAATCACATTACTTTAGGTAACAATGGTTTGGTATTTACCCTGGCAACACTATTTAACAGTAACATTAAGTCTTATTTAGATAATGTCCCTTATCTCCCAAAAAAATTAAACATACCAACATACACAATTCCTTAATTTGTACTTTTTACTTTTTAGTTAGTTTCTAGTGCTTTAAAAGTAGCCTATATCATTGTCCTATTAGGTCGAATTATATTCCTCACAGCTATTTTTATAGAAATTCATTCTAATCTATAGAATTTAAAAAAATAAATGGTTTTGCTTGATTAAAAAAGGGGCGTACTCAAACATTATTCCTCAGGCATATAATCGTTAAAATGCCATAATACTATACATAAAAACAAGGCAAATCAAAAATATCATGGTAACTTGAAATGATATCACATCAGAAGTCACGAGTCACACGTTTCATTCAACATTTGAAAAATGTATTAATAAATTAATTAATAAAAATGATCATTAAAAATGATTAGTTAACAATTAATGGTCAATACTTTAATGTGTGATCAATTTTAAGTGAAAAAGGAAATTAAGTAACACCGTTCAAGAACCTCAGTGTTTTTTGTACCATAAACGACACACTTAGGCCTATATTAATGGTGCAACTACACTAGGCAATAAATGATTTAGCAACAGATAATCTAATTGCATTATATAACTGGCACTTTGAATAAAATAACTAGAGGGATTTTTCTCCATGCAGTCTGTATTGTGATCCTTCTTTACTCACACACGGGGCAGTTACAGTGTGGGTCAGTGGCTCATCTCATTTCGTTAAGCATGTGGGTGGTCCCTCACACACACACACACACACACACACACACACACACACACACACACACACACACACACCAAACGCACACACACACACACACACACACACACACACACACACACACACACACACACACACACACACACACACACACATACACACACACACACAGGAAGGTGAGAGCGCATTGAAGAGGGCTGAGAGAGTGCAGATCAAATGAAGCACCCCATTAGCGAATGAAACACACCAACACTTCAGCCGTCCAAATCGAGTGCACAACGACTACACTTACTGTAGCCTACTCAGTTTTGTGTGCACTTCATTTACATAGGCCTACACTAACGATAATTACATGAGCCTCACCATTTCTCAACCACTTCTCAATACGCATGAAGTCTAATAGGATTCCGAAATCTGCATTTAGCAGTTTTAGACCGAATATATTTCCTCCGAAAATAGATTAAATGTCATAAAAGGCACAGTTTATAACAACATCTTATAATAATAATAATAATAATAATAATAATAATAATAATAATAATAATAATAATAATAATACAGGTGAAAATCTAGAAACGTTTTTGGAAACAATATAAAAAATGTATAAGATGTTATTTAAGTGTACATACATTCTTTTTGTAGTGTAGTGTACATACTGTACGTAAGTGTAGTAATATTATATAACCACTGAGATATGAATGAATTTGCCATTTTCTTTAACGTACCGTATAAAACGCATCTAACATCTCAAAACACTTCCACAGTTTTAGGCCTGAACTCGGAGCAACTGTGTTCAATAAATCGACGACTTTCATAAATTAAAATGTGTTTGATTAATCAAGACACTTTGAGTAAAAAAATTATTTGGCTAATTAATGCAGTCGATCTTATTGTAAACATGGAGCAAAACAATACTTTAGGCGCCTAATACATAGGCGCACATTCAGTGTAAAAGCAACTGCTTACTGAAAAAAGGGTTTAGAGTTATTAAATTCATTGGGTCTGATTTTTAAAAAATAAGCACTAACGGATTAACTTTAGTTGTCTGAAAGAATTATGTTAGAAATATTTAAAAATCGCGGTTGAATCTAAAGAAACAAGTTGCGTTAATAGTTAGAGCTTTAAAAGTTGATCAAAAAATAATATTTTATTTAATATAATTAAATCTATTCGTTCACGGGTGACTGTTATTATTATTATTATTATTATTATTATTATTAGTTGTGTTTTTGTTTTTTCTTAATTTAGTAAAATATGTTATTATTATTATTATTATTATTATTATTATTATTATTATTATTATTATTATTATTATTTTAGCATTTATTGATTCAAAAACACCGTTAAGGCTCAAACAGACTCGCTTTGCAAACAGTGCAAACTGACTCGCTTTGGGGAGAAATAGGCAACAAACACACACACACACACACACACACACACACACACACACACACACACACACACACACACACACACACATTGTTAACGTGATAAACTGTTCACCAAAAAAACAACAACAACAACAACAACAAAAAAAACACCGACATTATTTTAGTTTAAGCTTTAGTTAATTATTTAAAGTTGTGATTTTATTTTAAACTTCGCATAATTTTGTTTTCAGACTTTTTTCCTCTCTTCATTAATGACTACAAAACTGCATTCGAAGTTCAAACACAGCGTTATTTAAAGTTATTTTAGAAAGTCCTTTTTGGCTCCGTTACTAAAATGAAGTCACAAAACTCCAGGCAGACAATAAGAGAAAGCAAACTGAAGTGTGTTAAGTGTAAAGTGAGTGGCACATGTCCCTACATCTCCCCGTGTTTGCCCGGTGCTGGTGCGTACCGCTATCCGCGCCTCTCCTCCCTCGCTGCTCCGTCTCCTCTCCCGCGGTAACGTGCTGAGGCTTGGCCTGCTTGCGCCGGGACATCCTGTTTGGGTTTTGCGCCCGGACATCGGTGGCGGACGCGACGCGTGTGGACAGACGCGCGGCGGCGTCTCGGCGTATGTTCAGGGTTGTGGGACGTTAGATTGTGTCAGCGCTGCGCGGCTCGCGCATGGCGGAGGTCTGATGATGATACAGGCTCGCGCATCAGAAGTAAAAACCGGCCTGCGTGCGCGCGCTGGGATTGGCTGTTTTCCAGGCGGGCCGCGCGGGATATGCAAATGTGAAGTACGGACTTTTGGATAATTAGCCGCCGCTGCCGCTGCTCTCAGTGCGCGAGACACGGCACGACCGACAGCAAACACAGGAGACGGAAGGGTTGCCAGATTGGAGTGGGTTTTCAATCAGGGGTTGCCAGATAAGGCCACTGTTTAACATTCACCTAATTCATCACCAATCCAAAAGCTTACTCCAGTTACACCCAGCCGAAAACAAAACGTAACGTCACTTTAATAGTGTTGTTTATGTGTAAATAATCATTACACGTGTGATTTTTAACGTGATTTATTTTCACAGGTTATTTTGGACACTGTTCCCTTCAGTATACATGTGATATAAAGACAAGGATCATTTATTTTCAAGTGATTTTAAACACAAATTTATTTTATTTGTTTTTCACGTTTGTTTCATGACTCTCACACTTTTAACTTGTGTTGATCGCATACAATATAATATCAACAAAAGATAATAGTGTGAGTATAAGTATTACATTATATTCCTTTACATAATGTAATACTTATGTATCATTACAGTTTGTTTGCCTGTGTGATTGTTTATTTGTTTGTTTGTATTCTATGAGATTTGCCTGGTTCAAATGTTATCTCACTTATAGATGTCTTATCTTCTGTAGCTGTACATCCCTCAAGGATTAGTTCTTGGCCCTCTTTTTAGTATTTTACAGTTATTGGGTTGTTTTTAAGTATTGATCATTATACTGCATTACAATTTCAGTGCTCTGTGTTATGTTGACATTATGGAGAAACCACTCATCATTCAGAGTGAGCACCTATTTTGTAAACTCTAACATTACATTTACATTTATGGCATTTAGGAAACACCCTTATCCAAAGTGACTTACATTTTTATTTCAATTTATACAAGTGAACAATTGAGGGTTAAGGGCCTTGCTCAAGGCTGTAGCAGTGGCAGCTTGGTGGACGTGCAATTAATAAAGAAATAAACATTATGAAAGGGCCATTATAATTCTTTAGTGACCTGAAAGCTATACAATTGATTGGATCAATATATCAAATAATCATAAATTAAAAGTAGATCTTCAATTTATTTTATGGGAAATTACAACAGGTTTAAACTGAAAGTAAAGTCAGGTAGTATTTACTTTACATTTACAGCATTTAGCAGATGCCATTATACAGAGCATCTTACAATTTATCTCATTTTTATACAACTGAGGCTTAAGGCACTTTCTCAAGGGCCCAGCAGTGGTCCTGGGATTCAAGCTCACAACTTTTTGATCAGTGGTTCAACACCTTAAGCTCTAAGATAGCATATCCCTAGGTAATTACCATCTGCTAGCAAGCCTGCTTTTTAAGTAGGTAAGTCATGATATTTAAAGGATTTTCTTTCTATGTGTTGTTTTTAGGGTCTCCGAAGCCCAATATTTTCCATTATTGTTCATTTTAGTGGTGTCTTATTGTGTAAACTCTCATAGTAAGTTCTTACTCTGTAAATTGATATCTGATTTAATGCTTTAATAAACACGTATACACACATATTTTAAAACTTTTCAATTTAGATCTTTTTATTAAATCTATTTAGGATTTCAAATTTTATACCCTGAATAAAAATGATGATGATGATGATGATGATGATTATGATTATTATTATTATTATTATTATTATTATTATTATTATTATTATTATTATTATTACAATATTTTTCACAAACAATGTAGTAGGAATGAATTTTACACTGTAAAGTAACAATATTACTTACTGCTGCCAGGAAGTTGCTGTAAATATGCATGTTTTATTTATTTATTTATTTATTTATTTATTTATTTATTTATTTATTTATCTTCATTGCCACACCCATATACATTTATCAGGTTCTCTGCCACTGAGCTCCTAGTTGTCTCTATGTGTAGATGAGTGCTACAGTATACAACCTAAAATTTAAAACACACTATGACAATCTTCCCAAAAAGAAGCTTTCTTCTTTAGTTAAGTTTCATTTTGTTATTTTAGTTTTTTGAATGTAATGAATATGTTTTGTTGATTATGTAATAATAATAATAATAATAATAATAATAATAATAATAATAATAATAATAATAATAATAATAATAATAAAATTCATAAGTGATTAACTTAAATAATTATCATAAGTGATGAACATGTGATAATATTGATAGAGTACATTCTGCTAAACGTTCTGCTAAAATAACTGTTAGCTGGCAAGGACACAAACTACATTTTACTACATAAGTGCATTTTACACAAGTGGCATTTAAACACTATTCTCAAGTTTTTCACAATGAGCTTTTACACCACATATGTTATTTATGTATTTTTATTTTTCCACGTGATTTTTCTGA